>NW_027204506.1:2500-26423 GCF_024711535.1 Dipodomys merriami
TCAGGGACAGTTCCTGGGCCCTGAGTTCAAGCCTCAGTACTAGCCAAAAATAAATAAATAAATAACCAAAAATATTCAGAGCAGCAGTATTTGTAATAGCTATAACATGGAAACTATTTCAATCCTTAAAAACTGTGGAATAAATAAAATATAACATAGTGACAAAATGGAATACCACATCCAAAATGCAACATGGTCAAATGATACAAAAATGTTGTGAAAGAAGATAGATACAAAATGTACTATAAGTATGTAAAGTATAAAAGCAAACAAAGGTAATCTAAGATAAAAGTGAGGACTATAGTTATCTTCCTAGAAGGGGCATACTATCTCTTAAAGAATCTGAACAAGTTCACATTATGAAAATGAACTGTTTTAAATTTCAGTATTAAAATTAAGAAAAAAAATATAAAGCATAAATTTAAAGTATAACTAAGTATTTAATATATGCCTATAATGCCATTACTCCAGAGACTAAGGCATAAGTATTGTGAGTCTGAGGCCAGCCTAAGCTACATTCATATCCAGTTCAAGGATGCCAGGCTACACAGTGAAAAGAATGAAAAGAGAATCCAAAGACACAGTTTACGCCTGTAATCACAGCTGCTTACAAAGTAGAGGCAGAATTGTAGCCCAAAGCCAGCACAAGTAAAAGCCAGTGATTGGATCCAAAAACAAACTAGCTATTTCTGCTTTCTAGTTGCCATGGTATGATTGATTCTGCTTTGCCATGACCTTCCTGCCATTATGAACTGACATCTCTGAGAACAAAACTGCTCCCTGTAGATAGATAGATAGATAGATAGATAGATAGATAGATAGATAGATAGATAGATAGATAGATAGATAGATAGATAGATAGATAGATAGATAGATAGATAGATAGATAGATAGAAAGATAGATAGATAGATAGATAGATAGATAGATAGATAGATAGATAGATAGATAGATAGATAGATAGATAGATAGATAGATAGATAGATAGATAGATAGATAGATAGATAGATAGATAGATAGATAGATAGATAGATAGATAGACAGGCAGAAGAAAGGAATAAGGATGTGGCTCAAGTGGTACTTCATATTGCCAAAATAAATAAACAAAGGTTACAATAGCCAGGCAGTGGTGTCTGGTGACTCATGCCTGTAATCCTTCTCAGCTACTCTGAAGACTGAGATCTGAAGATCACAGTTCAAAGCCTTCCAGGCAGGAAAGTCCATGAGATACTTATTTCCAAATAACTTCTCAAAAAATTTAGGGAATAGCGCTGTGGCTTAAGTGGTAGAGTGATAGCTGCCTTAAGTACAGAAAGGGTCAGGGACAACACCCAAGTCCTGAGTTCAAGCCCCACAATTGGCAAAAGAAAAAAGTATTTATCTACACATAGTAAACATTTTTCTAAACAAGAGGAAACTATAGTCAGAAAGAGATCAATGGTTGGAAAATGCTGTGAACAGACAGAACGGTGTGGCTACAGACTGGCATGAAGGAACTCCCTTAGTAATGAAAATATTCTTATATCTCAGTGAGCCATACAAATACAGAAAATATTCTGTGTCTGTGTATCACAATATACTGTGACTATACAGTATAAACATAATTATTATTTCTCAACACAAAGTCATATTGCAAAAAAAACAGTTTTACTGTATGCAAATTATAGCTCAACTTTGTCCTAGAAGACTATGCTGATTCTTAGTAAGGGAATCAATATATATTACAAAGATGAGTATGTTTCAAAAATAATCAGTTCTCTTTTATCTTTAAAAATCATATAAGAGATCAACAAGTACACCAAGTAATTAAACTATATTATATCAAACACTCTATTATGGAGAGAACTTTTGCTTTCAAGTACTATAAATAAGCTGATATTACACTTGCCTTCCTATACAGCAACTAGAAAACCAGACAAAATATAAGAAAGAACTATTTTTAGACAATGGAAAAAAAGACAAAATAAAAGACTTTGGTCCAGGAGAAAAGAGAAACAAAGTCAACCCTACAGCTGGGCTTTCTGCCTAGAGAAAAGTTCCAAACCCCAACACACAGAGGAGATCCTAAAGACAACAGAACACTCACACACAATGTAAGTCAGGGAAAAGGCTGGCATCAGGGAAGGCTGAAGCAGCTATCATTTGAAAGTCAGAAAACTTCAGAGGATGCAGCTATATAAGTAAAATGTTTCAAGAAGCTACAGATGTGCCCATGTGTCTTTATCTGAATAATACACTGTTAAAAAACATTAGGTAACGCCACACAGTTGGAGAAGAACTAGTGTAAGTAGTAAGCAACACAATCCCCATAGCTCAAGCTATGCGGAAACATCTGGTTTTTAAACAATCAAGTGAACAGACTTCACTGAACACCTGAGGAATAAGAGTGAATTCAGAGGAATCAGGGCTCAGCAGTAAAGATTAACTAGTCCTTAAGATTGAAGGCTACACTAGACTCCCTATAATCAAGCCTAACAGAGAGAAGAAAGTGGTGACATTGTCCAAAAAACAAATCCTTTAAATAGGGATACAGGTGGATCCATAGCAAGAATGAGATGTACAAGTCGTTATGTGGAAAAACAAACTTTGAAACTTTGGGGGGAGGAGGAGAATTGGGTGGGGGAGGGTGGGGGAGGGAAGGGGAAACAAAGGAGGAGGCTACAATGCTTGATAAGAAATGTACTCATTATCTTGCCCACGTAATTGGAACACTTCTGTACAGCATTTTCACAATAAAAATTAAAAATAAAAAAAGGGTGAAGAAAAAATAAAGAAATGTACTCTTAGTTGGGTACCAGTGGCTCACACCTGTAATCCTAGCTACTCAGGAAGCTGAGATCTGAGGATTGTGGTTCAAAGCAAGCCCTGGTAGCAAAGTCTGTGAGACTCTTATCTCCAATAAACCATCAGAAAACTAGAAGTGGCATTGTGGCTCAAGTAGTAGAGCACTAACTAGCCTTGAGCTCTAGAGCTGAGAGGCAGTGCCCAGGCCCAGAGTTCATGTCCACGATTGATAAAAAAGAAATGTACTCTTTACCCAACTTATATAACTGTAACCCGTATCTTTTAGTAACAGTTAAAAAGTTTTGAAATATGAATCTGAATCCAGAAAGCAGGACTGGGCCACTGATGACTCACGCCTATGGTCCTAGGATCTCTGGGCTGAGATCTAAAGATCACAATGGAAAGCCACAAGGGCAGAAGAACCTGTGAGACTTTCATCTCCATTTATTTATCCAGCAAAAATCAGAGGCAGGGTTCATGTGCCAGCTGTGGGGGAGGAGGACAAGGTAGACTGTGAAGATGGGAGTTCAAACCCCAGTGCCAGAACATAAACATTAAAAAAGAAAGAGGCCTGAAACCGGTAACTCACACCTATAATCCTAGCTACTCAGGAGACTGAGATCTGAGGATCACCGTTCAAAGCTAGCCTGGGAAAGAAAGTCTGTGAGACACTTATCTCCAATAAACCACTCAGAAAACCGGAAGTGGCGCTGTGGCTCAAGAGCTAGAGTGCTAGCTTGAGCAGAAGGGTACAGGGACAGGGCCCACACCCAGAGATCAAGCCCCATGACAGACAAAAAAAAGTGGGGTGGAGGAAGAAAGGAAGCAAGGAAGCAAGCAAGCTAGCTAGCTAACTAGCTGGATGCCAGTGGTTCACACTTGGAACTCTAGTTATCCAGGAGGCTGAGATCTGAGCATCACAGTTTGAGGCCAGACCAGGCAAGGTAGTCTAGTCCAGGCAGATTTATCTCTCCAATTAATCACCAAAAAAAAAAAAGTAATTATCACAGAAGTATAGCTGTTGCTCAAGTAGTAGGGTGCTAGCCTTGAGCAAAAAGGTTCAGGGACAGCACCCAGGTCCTGCTTTTAACCCCCAGGAATAACACACACACACACACACACACACACACACACACACACACACACACACACACACGAAGCAGAAGACAACATCCTTAAAGGAACATGACAAAATTGCAAAAAAGATGACCGAGTGATTTCATTGGTATCTTTTACCTCAAACTTCTAAAAAGAACCATCTCTAGTATAATTTCCTTCACAGTGAAATTAATTTCTCTCCTTAGGAACTTTAGAAGATGGGAAAGGCTTTAGGATGAAAATGCCACCAATTCTATTCTGGTACACTTAATATTCAACTAAAATCTAAGTCCATAAAACTTCCACTGAGTAGTGGGAGTTCTCTACTCATGAGACATAAGTAAACACAACCTAAACTCTGCCCTCCATGCTAGCCTTCAAAGGTATAAAAAGGGTATATTCTCCCTATCTCTTTTCCTTAGATTTTCATATGCATGATCCATTAACTCTCCAAGTTTTTAAGACATTAATACTAGCCACTCTTCCCAGGGTTTTCCATGATTTTCATTCCCCTCTTAAAACATGGCTCTGAATGACAGATGTCCTTCAAGTGTTTATGAAGTCACTGCTGTTTACTATCCAAACATACTTCTAACTCCTGTTTTCTTTGCCCACTAAAAGCAACTCCTGATAAAAATTTCTGATAATGCTAACAATTTAATCTCCCAATATCTCAAAGCATCAGAGTTAGACATTAAACCATTCTAGTTGCTGGGGGCATGAGGAGAAATGAAACTTCCTGTCTCTGTAACTCCTGAATTTGAGCTTATCTGTTTGAGAATACCATACTTGCACTCACAGCATGATCTGACAACAATTACAAAATCATAAAGTAAACAACAAAGAAAACTGAAGGTACCAGGACCCTACGTTCACCAAAACAACATGCAATAGTCTATTTCTAGAGTCCTTTAGGGAGAAAAATAAACTCATTTTTTAAACACATAGTGTGTTAGTCAAAGCCAAAATAGCCTCACAGTAAATAGCCTCATCAGTAAGAACAGTGCCTCATATATGGAGTATTTTGCAGCCATGTCTACTGACATGGCTACTGACCCATGCACTATGGACCCAAAGGTATGTCAATCCAGTTCTCTCTTAGGTATACACAAGTAGTGATAGTGGAACCTGTTAGTCTCTGATGGGTATATACGCCAAAACATGATATAACTCTGAAGATGGAGAAAAACAGATAGAATAAATCTGCTTCCAGAGAAAAAAAGATAGAGATGAGCAAAGAGTATTAAATGAGAAACAATATGGGCTGTGAGAGATGAAGAAAACAAACTGGTCTTCAAAACTTTTCCATACGGCTTAGAAGTGCAGGTTTCCTTTTGATCAAGACAAACTTCGAAGAATAAATCTTGGCACAGACCAAAATGTTTTTAAAAGAGACCCAGAAACACAACAAATCAAAGAAAGGTTGGGCACATGGGATTACATGAAATTGCAGAACTTCTGCATGGCAAAGGACATAGCAAGAGCAATAGAAAGCCCACCGATTGGGAAAAGATTTTCACTAGCCATACAACGGACAAGGGTCACATATCTAAAATACAACTTGAACTCAAAAAAATTTAATTTCCCAACAACAAATCCTCAAAGAAACAACTGCCCAATAAATAAGTGGCTAAAGACTTAAAGAGAAACTTCTCTGAAGAGGAAAGAAGGATGGCCAATGGACACATGAAGAAATGCTCAACCTCCCCAGCCATAAAAGAAATGCAAATCAAAACAACATTGTGATACCACCTAACCCTTGTTAGAATGGCTAGAATCAAGAACTCTTATAACAACAGATGTTGGAGGGGATGTGGACAGAAGGGAGCTCTTCTGAATTGTTGGTGGGAGTATAAACTTGTTCAACCACTTTGGAATGTAGTATGGAGGTTCCTCAAAAGAGTCTACATAGAGTTTCCCTATGACCCAGCAATCCCTCTTTTGGGCATTTACCCAAGCGATCACAAAGAAGACCATGCTAAAGCTACAAGCACGACTATGTATACTGCAGCATAATTTACCATAGCTAAGATATGGAACCAACCCAGATGCCCCTCAGTAGATGAATGGATCAAGAAAATGTGGCATATATACACAATGGAATTCGATGCCTCCATCAGAAAGAATGACATTGCCCCATTTGTTATGAAATGGAGAGTTGGACAAAATTATATGAAGTGAAGTAAGCCAGGCCCAAATAAACATAGGTCCCATGATTTCCCTTATTTGCAATAACTAGTATATGTCTAAGACAAGCAGAAACGGTAAGAAAAGTTGATGGTAGGTGAAATGATCCCCAAGATAAGGACACAAATGTTTCTTTTTTCTTTCATACAATTGTTTCTAACATATTTATAAGATGATTTCTTTGTTGCTTTGTATGTCCCTCCCCCACGGTATAACCCCTGTTTTCACTGTATTTGATGTTGGTATAATTTGTGGAGGGGAAGGAAAAAAAACAAATATTTTAAATAGGGATACAGTTGGACCTATTGCAACAATGTCAAAAAACGAACTTTACAACTTTGGCACGGTGTGTGTGGGGTGGTGATGGAAGTGGGGGGAACGGGAAATGGGAAGGGATGGGAAGGGGTAACAAAGGAGGAGGCAATAATGCTTGATAAGAAATGTACTCATTACCTTGTCCATGTAATTGTAACACCTCTGTATGGTATTTTCACTATATATATATATAAACCCTCACCTTCATAAAAACCCAAATGCAAAAAAAAAGAGAGAGAAAAGGCTAGAATGTACCTCAGCTCAATGGCAAAACACTTGCCTAGCAATTGCAACATCCTGGGTTCAATGCCTAGTATCAAAAAACAAAAGGTAGAAAATCAAACAAACAAAAAACAAAAGGCAAAAAAAATAGCCCTAAATAAACAAAAATCTTTTTTGGTCCTGTCAGTTTTAAATTCAGCCAACCGTGGTTGCCATATAAAGTGCTAAGTAATTCTTATATTCAGCATATATGGCAATATAATTTTATTATACAGCAGTCCTTGAAATTACTTCAGATGCAGAGTAGAGAGATATGAACAGTTACAAGACACAGATCTCTAACTGGCAGCTGGATTCACAAGGCAACCCACCACAGCTGTAGGATGTCCCCATGTCCTTAATATCAAAAATGCACAAGCTAGCTACTGAATCCAAAGTATCCTAGGACTTAAATTTTCTCTATACTGACCTTCAGCAGCTTGACTTCAGCTGAAATCTCACTGGGACTAGGGATCCCAAGGGAAGACTCTGTTGTTTCAATGATGTTTGAAGTATCTTGTCCTAGAGAAAAATTAAATTTGTTGCTCTTTATTACCCAAACTTACCAAGCTAAATTCTAAAAACGAAATATCAAAGTGTGTATATCTAAAATCATGAATGCTATAAGACAGGTTATTTTTAACAATTGGGGTAATTATTCCTTGAAAATATCTCCTTAGTATAACATTTTTTAAACAAAACCCTGATATATCATCATTAAAGAACAGACATTTATAGCAATTCCTAGACTTCATTCTAATAAGAAAATGCTACCAATTCTACTAGCAGTGTCTATCATCTCATGATTATTTTTCTTCAAACAATAAACCCTTGAACAAATGTGGAAGGAGAATTATTAACTAAGTCCTTTGTAACACAAATCTGTAAAACGCACACAGACAGTAATGAAATGACTGATGATTTTACCCACTGTGGCCACTGTAGCTGAGGCTGAGGAGAGCAAGGACTTGCCCCCGGGGCCCCAATATTTCCATCTGGCCTGGGGTATATCTTTGGAAAGTTTCCTATTGTCCCAGTAAATGGGGGGGGGGAAGACACAAGAAAGTGTGAAAAATTATTGAGCCAGAGTACAATATACATAAGTTATCTAAGTATTAGCTAAAGTATGGGAACCTAATAATATTTGCTTAATGCATTGCTTGACTGATAGACAGTTGTCTGTGTTTATTATGTAGGCACCATGCAGCAAAGGAAATTACTGCTGATGGCATTTATAGAACTGAAAAACTATTATTTATGGTTGTAAAAATAAGAAAAGAAATGTAAACCTAAATTAGCATTGAGCTTGAATCTGTCTTTTTTATTGTGAAAATACTGTACAGAGGGTTTACAATTATATGGGCAAGATAATGAGTACATTTCTTATCAAGCATTTAGCCGCCTCCTTTGTTTCCCCTTCCCATCCCTTCCCATCCTTCCCCCCGCCCCCCCACCCAGTTTTCCCTGACCCCCCACCAAAGTTGTAAAGTTCGTTTTCGACATAATGACTTGTACATCTCATTGTTGCAATGGGTCCACCTGTATCCCTATTTAAATGATTTGTTTTTCTCATTGTACCAGGGCTTCACACATTTGGCTTGCTTGCTCATGGCTGGCACTCTACCACTTGAGCCATACCTCTAGTGTAGCACTTTGCTGGCATTTAGTTGGAGATGGAATCTGCATTCATCTGGACCTAAGCATCCTCAGTAGCTAAGATTACAGGTGTGAGCCAGGGGTACCTGGTAAACTCTAATATTTTTAAATCCCAATATTTTAATAGAGATTCTAGCTGGGCACCAGTGGCTCACGCCTGTAATCCTAGCTACTCAGGAGGCTGAGATCTGAGGATCACGGTTTAATGCCAGCCAGGGCAGGAAAGTCCATGAGACTCTTACCTCCACTAAACCATTAGTGGTACTGTGGCTCAAGTGGTAGAGTGCTCACCTTGAGCTGAAGAACACAGAGATAGTGCCCAAGCCCAGAACTCAAGCCCCACAACCCACAAAAAAAAATAGAGATTCTGTGATACCTGAAAAGGGAGAACTTCTGAAGTCTCAGGGTCCCTGGAAGACCCAACTTCTGGTTTTTTCAACTGGACACTACAGCTTCCATTAAGTCTCTTGATTGGTATGTTGGTCAACAGATTCAGTATTCTTCACAGACTCAGAATTCTCCACTGACTTACAGTTTCTTTCTTCAATGATAGGACTTGCTTCAGTTATCAGTGGAGTCTCAGGATCATCTTTATCAGAAAGTCCAAGGGAAAAAGTGATTGAGGTCAGCTTTTTTTTAGTATAAATTATTTGTCTAAATCTTTTGACACTTTCACAGAGTCACAGGCAGGAACATTAGTAAATTAATACAGACAAGATCCCACAGATCTTCCCCCAGGTTCTCCTAGTAACAGCTTTCATAACTGAAGCATAATTCATTGTGGCAGAATCCACCAATCTTCAGCTTTCAACATATTTCAACTGAAATTCTGTCACTTAAAGAAGTATAGATGGAATTACATAGCATGTCACTTGTTAAGAATTTTTACACAGCATTTAAGTCCCTCCAGACCCACTTGTATTAAGATTTTTTTTTACTGTTTCTGAATAGTCCATGGTATAAATGTACTTTGGGACTATCACAGAAATAAAATGATTCAGAAAGCTTATGTACAGGTGTTTATGGGAATGAAAGCTTTCTCTGGGAAAAATGCCTGCTCAGTTAAATTTTAAATGTTACTGTTAGGCTGGGCATGTACCTGAGTAGTAGCCTAGCATGCATGAAGCCCTTTGTTTGATTACTCAGTACCACATGCACAGAAACTGGCACTGTGGGTCAAGTGGTAGAGCGCTAGCCTTGAGCTAAAAAGAAGCTCACGGATAGTGCCATGGGACTGAGTTCAAGTCACAGGACTGTCCAAAAACCAGGTATTGTTCTATTTTTTCCCAAGGAAAATATCATTTTACTTTCCTAGTGGCAATGTATGAATAATCAAGTTCACTTGAATTCTGATCAATCTTGTGTTGTCACTATTTTGATTGAGCCATTCAGACAGGTATGTAGTGGTACCTCACTGTGCCTTTTAAGTTGCATTTCTCTAAGGGCTGGGACCAAGGCATCCTTTTATGTGCTTATTTGCTGAATATATACTCTTCAGGGAAACATTTATTTGTATCTTTTGGTCATTATCGAATCATTCTGGTTTGGTTTTTATCATTATGTACTACAGAGATTTGAGAACACTGTATTTTGGAGATTTAACTCCTCTACTATATGGTTTGCAAATATTTCATGCTAGTTTATAGTTTATCTTTTTCCTGTCTTCCTAGGGTCTTTCCCTGAGCAAGTTTTTCATTGTGAGGAGGTTCATTATCTATTTCCCCTTTTACTGACTATCCTTTAAAATCTTTAGTAATCACTTACTACTAAAACTCTTCCAGAGATTTAATCTATCCAAAAACATTTCTGTCAGAACAGTTTTTTAGGGTTTTGTTTCCTATTTGTAGTGGTGGCCCTAGTGATTAAAAGATGTCTCTAATCCTTTTGCTTTTGTTTTTTGGATAGGGTTTCCTAATTTGCACAGGTGAGCCTCAGACCACGAATTTCTTACACTGCCTCTCAAGTACCTAAGATTACAGACATAAACTACCATGCTTGCTATCTCTGAAACACTAACTTTTTGTTTGGTATGCTCTTAAACCATAATCCTCCTATCTCTTTCTCTGGAATATCTAGGATTATAAGTATGAAACACTTTCTGGGCATTTTGTTATTATTAAAAATATTCATCATAAATATACCAAAATTCTGTTAGTATTGGAACATTTGATGTTACGAAAGAGATGACGTCAGAATATCCCACATCCACAAATCAGCCAAAGACAAATGCTGGAGGGGATGTGGAGAAAGAGGAACCCTACTACACTGCTGGTGGGAATGTACACTTATACAACCACTTTAGAAAGCAGTCTGGAGGGTCCTTATAAAGCTAAAGATTGACCTCCCTTACGGCCCAGTCATACCACTTTAGGCATCTACCCTGAACAACAGGAACCAATATATAAGGACATGTGAACCTCCATGCTTATTGCAGCACTGTTCACAATAGCTAGGATATGGAAACAACCCAGATGCCCCACCACAGAGGAATGGATCCAAAAATTGTGGTATCTATACACAATGGAATATTATGCAGCCATTAGAAATGACAAAATAATGGCATTTGCAGGGAAATGGATGGAGCTAGAAGGAATCATGTTGAGCGAGGTAAGCCAAGAGCAAAGAGACAAACAATACATGGTCTCCCTGATAAGTGGATGCTAAATCCAAAATGTTAGGTGATATGACAAAATTAACAGGACTTAAGAAACAAAGAACTCTCACTCATCTGGTCGAACCACTACTAAATATCCCCATGCTGCTGATCACATGTATGGTGTATATGTGTACACTGTTATATGTTATAGACTGTGATAGACAATTTGCTCCAGGAAAGTTAGAATGAACTTGTGACTTTAAATGAGCATCATTATTCCACAATACTGTGAAATTTTGGAAATTATGTAATCACTTAATCACAATTAAAAAAAAAAAGAACCTCGGGGGAGGTAGGGAGGGAAGGAATATTAGGGGGAAAACAATGGAGGGGTTAACAATGCTCAATAGAAAGTGTACTCATTACCTTGCTCATGTAACTGTAACCCTCTGTATAGTATCTTTACAATAAAAAAATTTTAAAAAAGAGATGACGATTGACTTATATTTCATACTTACTTATGTTTTTTTTTTTTTTTTTTTACAGTGTGAGCAATAGAATTCAGGACCCCACACATACCAGGGAAGAGCTCCACCATTTGGCTATATCCATTGACCTCCTACTTCAACATTATTTTTGCCAGTTCTGGGACTAGAACTCAAGGCCTGGCCACTGTCCTGGAGCTTTTTTTGCTCAAAACTAGCACTCTAACACTTGAGAGGCACAGCCCACTTCTGGCTTTTTCTGTGTATGTGGTACTGAGGAATTGAGCAATGGGCTTCATGCATGGTAGGCAAGCACTCTATTACTAAGCCACATTCCCAGCACCTCAAATCAACTTTTGAGCAGCAATTCAAATACCCAATCTAATTCCTTCCAGAAGAGCTCTTTGGGAATTAAATCAATATCATATTGGCCCTTCAACAAAGAGAAGGAGAACCAAATAGCTTGAGAGAATTAATATATTTCCTGCCCTTTCCTTCACCCTCTTCTTTTTTGCTCTCTCTCATTTTATTTCACCCTCCTTCACCCATACACATAGGTATGTATAAACCTTTTCTATAGAGACATGGACTACATGCAGGAAAGAGCCAATATATGATATCAAATGTTTCAAATAGATTTTATTTGTTTTTTTTTATGTTTTTGTTTTTTGTTTTTTGGTCCAGTCATGGGGCCTTAACTCTGGGCCTGGGCGTTGTCCCTCAGCTCTTCAGCTCAAGGCTAGCACTCTACCACTTGAGCCACAGCACCACTTCCGGCTTTTTACTTTTTCCTTATGTGGTGCTGAGGATTGAACTCAGGGCCTCAGGCATGCAAGGCAAGCGCTGTACCACTGAGCAACCTTCCCAACCCTCAAATAGATTTTAAAAACATACTAGCAACTAATAAGGCAGAAAGACCAGCACACTACTATAATTAAGATATACACCAAAAATGCTAGCAGAAAGGAAAACAGCCATTTTGAATCAGAAGACATTATTCAATCACAAAGTACCAAACAAAAGTCTAGAGCTTGGAGTGTCAAACCTAGCCTAGAGATGTTTTTAATTTATCTATATAGTGTCTAAACTTTTAAATGAGTTCCATGTTTAAAAACTAGTCTTCATAAGCCAGGCCCAAAGAAACATAGGTCCCATAGATTTCCTTATTTGCAATATCTAGTATATGTCTGAGTCAAGCAGAAAAGGTCAGATAAGGTGATGTTAGGGAAATGAACCCTAAGATATGTATTCAAATGCTTTTTTTCTTTCATGTGATTGTTTCTAACACATTTATAAGATTATTTCATTGTTGCTTTGTATGTCCCTCCCCCACAGTATAACCCCTGCTTTCACTGTATTTAGTGTCGGTATAATTTGTGGAGGGAAAAGGGAAAAAAATCATTTAAATAAGGATACAGGTGGACCCATTGCAACAATGAGATGTACAAGTCATCATGTCGAAAATGAACTTTTGTGGGGGGCAGGGAGGATGGGGGGACAGAGGGGAGGATGGGAATGGATGGGAAGGGGAAAAAAAGGAGGAGGCTACAATGCTTGATAAGAAATGTACTCATTATCGTGCCCATGTAATTGTAACCCCTCTGTACAGTACTTTCACAATAAAAAAAAGAAGAAGAAAAACAAAGGAGGAGGTAACATTGCTCGATAGGAAATGGACTCATTACCTTGTTCATGTAACTGTAACCCCTCTGTACAGTATCTTTACAGTAAAAAATATATACAAAAAACCAGTCTTCATACAAATGTGCAAGTGTCCAATTTCCCTTGAAAACTTGAAACAAAGGCTCTATACTGACTGGTTAATAACTACCTCATGCCAAATGGTCCTTTCAGGCAACTGGTCCTTTCAGGCAATGCTCCTGCACCTCAAAACTGGCACTTGAATTCAATTCACTCATTTATGTTAACTTTATTAGGCCCATAGGCATCTGCAAATGTCTGCCATGAGAGGTACATAGGATTATGATAGGTGAAAATGCCAGAGAAAGAGTTCAAAGGTATAAAAACAATCCATGAGAAAGCTCAAAGTTATATATGGTACCAGTTGCCTAGAGCCATTAAAATACCAGGGAGAAAAACAATCACAAGGCATGAAACCAGAAAGCAACTTTAAGACACCTTGGAGCTAAGCTGTATGTATACGTGTGTGTGTGTGTGTGTGTGTGTGTGTGTGTGTGTGTGTGTGTGTGTGTGTGTGTGTGTGTGTGTGTGTATAATATGTGTAATTCATGCACGATATGTAATACATACAAAATATATCATTGTAGAAATGTAATTCATGTAACTTCATATAAGATTAGGACATACTCTGAAATAGGAAACAATGGTAATCTCTATTTTTTGGTCATCACCATCTAAATTTGAATCTACATGATTTAAAGATCATCTAGAGGCGCTGGGAAGGTGGATCAGTAGTAGAGTGCTTGCCTTGCATGCATGATGCCCTGGGTTTGATTCCTCAGCACCACATATGCAGAAAAATCCGGAAGTGGCACTGTGGCTCAAGTGGTAGAGTGCTAGCCCTACGCTGAAGAGCTGAGGGACAGTGCCCAGGCCCAGAGTTCAGGCCCCAGGACCGACCAAAAAAATCATCTAGAATGTTCTAGACTGGAAGACTATGAGTTTATATTGTTTATGCTGTTAATATTATTAGTAGAAGGAATGTAGATACTCTACTCTCAATGAATTCATCATCTCACAGCAAACATAAATGAATAACAGGTAGGTGAAAGTGAAATTGCATTATTTAATGGTTTCCTAAGTTTTCTGGGTATTTTATGATGAATTGGAAGAGAATACACCAGTGAACTAAGAAAAAAATAAGCTGAAGGGATTCATATTTTTAAGGAACCAAAATGCATATGCTTGTGTCTCTCACACCTACCACACACCCTCAGGCCACCTTTTCTTTCATTTTCTCTTCTCAGCAATCAAGGCTACCAGCACCTACTCTGGGACTTACCTTGCTCCTGCCGACCACAACTTGGGGAGTACTATGCACCCAGCCAGCACCACAGCCACTGCTGACACCTCCAAAACATGCTCCCAATGCCTGGGGAATACTTCCCCCTGCTGGGTGGGTCTGGCCGCTTGTACTTCTTGGTCCTGCTTCTTCTTCGATCTGATGCGGCTGGGGTCTGGTTTGTTGAGTTTGGGCACCAACCAGTGGTTTAAAGGTTGGCTGACCATAGTCATTGGAGTGATGTTGGCTTGGAAAAGGAGACTGCCTTTGTGTTTTTGAAGATCTGACCATCCGAGAGGTACTGAGTGCCAAGTACCCTCCCACATTATCCCGAGGTCAGGGGTCACCCAAGCCACTGACTTGGCAAGGCCCAAATGGGCAGAACAGGGCTGTCCAGGCCAGTAGCAAAGTGTTTGAGAGGACGCTTAGTTATATGAATGGGGCAGGAAAAGGTGAGGGAGGACTAACTAGCAAATGCAAAGGCCTTAACAAATTTTAGCAATCCAAGAAAAGAAAAAGAAAAAAGCTGCAAAAAAAGGGAGGCCAAGTAAATTGGAATGTGGCTTAGTGGTAGAGTGCTTGTCTAGCATGCATGAAGCCCTGGGTTCAGTGCCACATACACAGAAAAAGCCAGAAGTGATGCTGTGGTTCAAGTGGTAGAGTATGTTCCTTGAGTAAATGAAGCACAGGGACAGTGCCCAGACCCTGAGTTTAAGCTCTAGGACTGGCACAAAAAAATGGGGGTGGGGGTTGCACAAAGATAAGATGAGGTCTGGGATTTGGACACCATGTCTTGTCAGGCTTACGAGATGGGATGAAGTTTTCTTTTTATTTTCTGTGTGTGTGTGTGTTTGTGTGTGTGTGTGTGTGTGTGTGTGTGTGTGCACGTGCGCGTGTGTATGCGTATGTGTGGTTAAATGGTGATGAATCTCAGATTTTCCTGCCCAAGCTTGTCTCGAACTATGATCCCTAAACCTTAGGCTCCTGAGTAGCTAGGATTGTAGGCATTAGCAACCTGCACCCAGCTCAGGATAGATTTAACTCTTAATATGGAACTTAATGGGAAATGGCAGTAGGTTTCTAAGCAGAAGTGTAAGATGCTTTGATTTGTGGTTTTTAGGATGACCCCGGACCCTTCCCTCATCAAAAGATGCATCTCATTATTTATCCTTCAGCAGTGTAAATGTGTGAAGTCTGGATTTTTGGAGCTAGAAAGGCATAAGGTTATAAATATAAGGAAAATGGAACTTTTCTGAGGTAAAGAGAATTGTATTTTTTTTGTCAGTCATGGGGCTTGAACTCTGGGCCTGGGTGCTGTCCCTCAGCTATTCAGCTCAAGGCGAGCACTCTACCATTTGAGAGATATAGCCAGTTCCAGTTTTCTGGTGGTTTACTGGAGATAAGAGTTCATGGACTTTCCTGCCCGGGCTGGCTTTGAACCATGATCCTGAGATCTCAGCCTCCTGAGTAGCTAGGTTTATAGGCATGAGCCACTGGCACCCAGTGAGAATTGGATTATCTAAGAATCCAAACATGTGGTTAGGTATGAAACTCAGTGGTTACATATCTTGCCTAGCATGTGCTAGACAGAAAGAGAGCACAGAGAAAAAAGAAAAAAGAAAGAAAAAGGGAGACAGGAGAGGAGAAAAAGAGAATCCATGTTTTCTACGGCTTCAGTGTTTTCAGAAGAGCCATCATAAGAAATAAACCTTCCCCAGAAATTTTGTTTACTTTTATGTTTTTGTTTCTGTCAGGTGAGGAAATTGAACCCAGGCTGGTTATTTAGGGATAAATCTCTGATTTGTCTGCCTGGGCTGGCTTCAAATCTGGATCCTCAGATCTCAACTTCCTTAGGTAGTTAGGATCATAGGCTTGACCACTCTAGCTCTGGCCTCTTATCCTGCTGTTTCATCTAATAGCTGCTACCTTCCTCTTACCTCATTTCTGGGGCTTGACCCCATGGCCTGGGAATTGCTTTTGAGCTTTTTTGTTCTAGCCTAGGGCCCAGCCACTTGAACAACAGCTCCACTTCCAGCTGTGTGTGTGTGTGTGTGTGTGTGTGTGTGTGTGTGTGTGTGTGTGATTGAAGATAAGAGTCTCACAGGTGAAAAGCTATTTAAAGAGAACAGTAAAACAAATGTAGTTAAACCATTGTGTCAGAACAGGAGCTCAAAAGATCATACAATTTAAGTAAAGAAAGGGATTATAAGGATAATCAGCATCCAAATCAGAAAACTAACACTACTGGGGCACATCAGCCCTAATTAGTGACTTAGGTGCAGGTGCCTCCAAAGACTCCACCAGACTTCTAAATCCATGTCAACAAGTATGTTTGTGCCCTCTTGCAGTACTCTGGTTCCTTATCATTATGTCACCTTAATCTCCTGAAGAATCATTGGGGCTAAACTGGAACTTTTAAAATTTCATGTGTGTGTATGTATATTGCACATACACCTATAATAAGACTTAAACTAAGGGCCTCCCACTCTACCTTGGAGTTTGGTACTTAACCACTTGTTCCATACCTCAACTTTTAGCTTTTTACTGGTTAATTGGAGCTAAAAGTCTAACGGACTTTCCTGCTCAAGGTAGCTCAGAACCATGATCCTCAGATCTCAGCCTCCTGAGTCGCTAGGATAACAGGTGTGAGCACTAGTGCCAGGCTTCTAAACTAGAATATTAAGCTCATCTCATAGATAGTGAAAATCACCCATGAACTTTTTCTTTATGCTGGGTTTGAACTTTGGGCCTGGCCTCTGTCCTTGATCTTCTTTTGCTCAGGGCTAGTGCTCTCCCTCAGGGGGATTTTTTTAATGTTTTTTCATTAGGTCTCGAAAACAAAGTCCTCCCCTTGAAGAAAAGGTGCTGGATTTGTGGACAGAGACTATGACTTTCACGTTCCTTAGATTTAACATAGTAGCAGATAAATAAATGCTAAATAAATGCTTCTTGATTCCAGTTCCATTTTATGTTGCTTCTGTTAAACCTAACTCACTTTATGAATCTCAGTTTGGAAGGAAACCCTCTTGCAGGGAACTTCAAGTGCAGAAAACCTTATAGGCAAATCAACAATATCAGGCTAGGTTCTCAAACAGAAGTTGAGGTTGAAGCACAGGCACTTCATCAGCTGGGCCATTTAGAGATGAGGCAGAAGATCTTGCTGGGATACCAACCTGGCCCATGTCCTTCTCAACCGTAGTATCTGTTTCCCATCTGTTTCTTAAGCTAAACATGCACAGAGATACCCTTTGAAGAAAATCTCTTTGCAATTGAACTGTAGACTTAGATTATTTGCCAATTACCATATAAGAAACAGTGGCATCATCCTGAAAAAAACTGGCAAGGATCACCTTAAGTAGGTGACCAAAGATACACCCAGGCAATGAGACATCAGAAACTGATATGAGGTACTGAGTTTTCTCATTCAGTCATAAAATTAGGCATACAAAAACAAACTAACTAACTAATATCAGCCTAGCTGGGTCTCAGTGGCTCACCCATGAAACCCTAGCCACTCAGGAGGCTCAGATCTGAGGATATTGCTCCAAAGCCAGCCCAGAGAGGAAAGTCTGTGACATTCTTATCTCCAGTGAACACCAGAAAACTGGAAGTGGTGTTTTAGATCCAAGTGGTAGAGTGATAGCCTAGAACTAGCTCAAGGATAGCAACCAGGCCCTAAGTTCAAGCCCCAGGACCAAACAAAATAAAAAAAAAAAAAAACACTCACCCAAGTCATACTAGGAGGCTTCCCACAAGATCAGTAGCTGCCCTTTCCAAAAGTGTCAAGCTCATGCTAAAGAAAAGACATTGGAAATGTCACAGGCTGGAGGAGGCAGAGGAGGTCTGACAGATCAAGGGAAAGCAGGATCCTGGATAGAGCCTGAGTGGGGGTGCCAGTTCTGAGGATTCAACTCAAGGCCTGGGTGCTGTCCCTTAGCTTTTTTGCTCAAGGCTGGCACTCTACCACTTGAGCCACAGCTTTACTTCAGGCTTTTTGATGGTTTGATGGAGAGAAGAGACTCAAAGACTTTTCTGTCCAGGCTAGCTTTGAAACTCAGTCCTAAGATCTCAGCTTGCTGAAGAGTTAGGATTACAAGCATAACCCAACAGCGCCAGCTGTATTTTCTGTTTTATCTTACAATAAAAATAAAAAGATTGTGTCTAAAATAATATTTGGGAGGGAGCAGAGGAGAGTTCTGCTTCTACTATTGACTCTAGCCGTTTTTGTCTTGTACTACAGCTGCAGGGCAGGGCACATGGGCAGGGTGTGGTTCAGGCACAGGCTCAGCCTGCCTAAAACACGGAGGTAAAAATGAGGTGTACCTAGTACTGGCAATAGCTAATGGTCTGGTTTGGCCTTCTAGTGTAGAGAACAGAATGAAGTAAAATGAGGAAATAATAGTAGAGGGCACAGTATGTATATCACATTATGCCATGACAACATATTTGTTCTTAACCTGTAGGCAAAAGAGAAAAGGTACATGCTTCTTATCAAGGATTAATATCACCTCAGCAGTCACTTCTCCTTCCTCTTTACAAACAAATCCTGATTTTGTCCCATCATTCATACTGTTGTTTTCTGTGTTTACATAGATGTCTGGTGCTGCAATAGCTAACTTGTGACGATGAACTTTAGCTGGGAGAATATACCCAATATGGTCAATTCAAAAGATGGTAGGAATATAAATATAAGAAGACAGGCTGGGTGCAGGTGGCTCATGCCTGTAATCCTAGCTACTCAGGAGGCTAAGATTTGAGGATCACAGTTCAAAGCCAGCCCAGGCAGGAAAACCTGTGAAATTTTTATCACCAGTAAACCAGCAGAAAACCAGAAGTGGCACTGTGGCTCAAGTGGTAGAATGCTAGCCTTGAGCTGAGTTGCTAAGGGACATTGCCCAGGCCCAGAGTTCAAGCCCCATGAACAACAAAAAAGAAAAGAGAAAAAAAAAGAAGACAGTACTGAGCCACTGAATTAATGAATTCTACAGTTACCCTTGTGCCATGGTTATTATTATGTGAAATAATAAATCTTCCTATCACTGAAATGATTTGGGCCTTTTATTAATTATACCTAAAAGCAGCCAAAATTATGCATGAGTCCTAAAGGAAAATAAAAGGCACCTAGAAGTAATATGAGAAGAAAAATATAGGTGAAAAATAAAAATAAAGACTAAAATGCATTAGGTGCATAGGGCCCTAAAAAATTCTCCCAGGTCGGCAGAAACTCGCCTGGAGTTTCAGAAGCCAGCTCCAATTTACATGTAATCATCTAAGTCTATCTGCTATCAAGTTCTTAGAGGCAGTGATCTCTGGGAAGAGGAAGAAAAATGAAAGGGAAATAAAATTGAACAACTGTTTGTGGAGAAACCAGCTGTACATGAACAATTTCCTTCCATGGAATCTCTATTTATCTGAAGGGAATTTCTTCATCAGAAGAAGGTATATGAGGAGGAGACATGGCAGGGCAGCTTAGAGATGGACAGTGACTCATCTGGGATGGAAGCAAGAGCTAGCACGTGGCAGACACTGACCCAAAGCTGAGCCTGACTCTGGATCCAGAACCTTCCCAATGCACTGTCATGCCAGAACTGAAAGCCAAGCTGCAAAGCCACCAAGAGCTGCTTCTAAGCCATTCTGAACACAAGCTGGTATTTCTGCTATCAGTAATAAGGGATAGTGAAACCAGGGTGGGCCACTGTCCTCTGTTCCTCCCCATATGGCCATCACCTGAGAGAAAGTACCCACATTCTCCCATGCGTCTTACCAGAAACTCCAGGTATAGTCGAGCAGAGCACTTGAAAGCAGGAGCCCAAGAAGCAAAGTAGATGGCCTGCATCCAAATCCAAGAAATGTAACTCACTGAATTGTCACTGTGGCCAGGCCTGAGCTTTTCCAGCCAGTCCCTTAGACTCTAGCCTGAGGACAGTATCTATTAGGATGAGATCATATAAAACATGGATGAAGGCCCCATCTGACTGCCACTGCCATTAAGAACAGTATCGTAGGATGGGTGCCAGTGGCTCATGCCTGTAATCGTAATCAGGAGGCTGAGATCTGAGGACCTCGCTTTGAAGCTAGCCTAAGCAGGAAATTCAATGAGGCTCCTTTTCTCCAATAAAGCAACACAAAAGCCAGAAGTAAAGTTGTGACTCAAGTAGCAGAGTGCTAACCTTGAGCAAAAAGCTGAGGGACAATTTCTGGGGTGGGGGTGGGGAGAAGACTTACAACAAGGCCCTCTAGGACACGTATTTTCGCTTTTGCCCATTTCCTTCAGAGCATTGTAGAGCTCCACCTTACTGACTTGCCTCTCCCTATTTTAACACAGGATGTTCACTTGGCCAGTTTTCCAGGGCTACCTGGCTATCTTGTAGCCTCCACAGCAAAGAACTTTTTCTCTGGGATTTAACCAAGGTTCCAATACTGTCTGTGATTGGTTAACTGTGCACATTCCAGAATCAAGGATACCTGGGCCCATCTGGCTTGGCAATCTACTGTTTTGGCTTACAGCATATTGTTCAACACCTCTGTTTTCTTGTAATAGTTCTTACTCATGGGTCCTAACGGTCACAATAAAACAACTAATAGGGTTACTTGTGTACACACACACACCATGTACACTGCAACAGTACTACAAAGGAAACAAGGCAACTCAACAGGGAGCTTCAGGACTCAACATCTACCAAATTCTAAGTATTTCCTGCTTCTTAAGTAATTATTAATATTATTCCTATTTTGGTGCCAGTACTGGAGAGTGAATTCAGAGCTGGGGCACTGAGCCCCACTCAGCTGGGGACTGACCTATCCCTTAGCTTTATCTGCTCAAGGCTAGTGCTCTACCATTTGAGCCACACCTCCAGTTCTGGCTTTTTGAGGTTAATTGGAGATAAAGACCCTCCCAGACTTTTCTTTCCAGGCTGGCTTCAAACCAGGACCCTCAGCTCTCAGACTCCTGAATTGCTAGGATTACAGTTCTGAGCCACCGGCACCTGGCTGCAATCTTTTTTTTTTGAACTTGAATGTTTTTTATATCTCTTAGATATGGAGATCAGTAACCTCGGCTGCCCTCATTTTTCTTAGCTATATTTTCTTTCTCTTAGCTCCTTCCTTAAACAATTACTTTTTATTTATTTATTTTTTATTTATTTTTTATATTTTGTCAGTCATGGGGCTTGAACTCTGGGCTTGGGTGCTATCCCTCAGCTCTTCAGCTGAAGGTAAGTGCTCTACCTCACCACTTCTGGTTTTCTAGTAGTTTATTGGAGATAAGAGTCTCACACACTTTCCTGCCCAGGCTGGCTTTGAACCAGATCTCAGCCTCCTGAGTAGCTAGGATTACAGGCATAAACCACTGGCGCCTGGCCCTAAAACGATTTTTGTAGGAATTTCATCCCCTATCTGGTAAGAGGAACAATAATTTCACCTACTAATAAGTAGTTTGTCACAGATAGCAGTCTGTGAGTATGAAGCCTGGCATATAATAACTGCTTACTGAAACAGGAATTTCCTGCAAGGGCAGAAAGAGAGGGGGTCAATGAATGGGATCCCAGGAGTACAAGGCATCTCTTCCCTGATCACACTAAGAGCTCCCTGAGGACAGGGATACAATCTTCAGATTTATTACCCCACATGGACAATAGGCTGATTCTATACATGACTGATGTCACAGAGATCTTAGTACTCAGGATACCTCCTCTGTGTCAGGACAGGAAGGAAGGAAGAGGACAGGGGGCCTCATAGACAGGCAGCTCTTGAAGCAACTCACCATGTGACAAAATGAAGACAAGAGTGTAATGAGGAGACCATCACATCCTCTGGAAGCTTCTCCCACCAGAGGTTAAGACTCCAAATATCAGCTCTGAATTTTACCAGTCTTGAGATTGGTCCTCATGGGCCTCAGTTTCCTCATCTGTACAGGGTGGAAAATTATTGTCTTGATCAAATATGAGGACAGGGGAGCCCTTTTTCCACAGAAAGGAAGAGATTTTTTTTCTGAAGGTAAAAACTAAACTCCTAGCCAGCTACTAGTGTTTCACACCTGAAATCCTAGCTACTCAGGAGGCTGAGATCTGAGGATTATGGTTTTCAACCAGCTCAGAAAGAAAGGTAAGTCCTTGAGTCACATAACTTCAAATAACCACCAAAAAGACAGATGTGGAGCTGGGACTCAAGTGGTAGAACACTAACCTTGAGGGAAAACAAACAAACAAAATCAAACAAAAAATCTCCTGGCCTTGCATGTAAGACCTAGCCCTGCATTCAAGCCATAGGACCAGCAAGAAGGATAAAAGGAGGGGAAAAAAACCTCTTCTTAAACAAGAATACAACCTAAGAGGCTTTCAGCTGAATGCAACTAAAATAAAAATGGGAGAGCCATTCGTTTTCTGAGGATGACTATTTATGAGGCCAATTTCATTTTCAAGTGATAATGAGTCCACACAGCAGCCTACATACAGCCTAGAGTCCAGAAGAGAGGGAAAGCACCCAACCCGAACTTTGTGGAAGCTCCACAGACACCTGTGGCGCTTAATGAGAGCAATAATCAGAGCGATCATCCAAATCATGATCAAGATAAAGTGTGGCAGAGGGGAGGAGAGACATGTAGGTGGAAAGGAATAGCACTTAAGTTTCTTTTTATTTCCTCAAGAAAAACTTCTGCCTGGAATAGATTAATTCCATCTACATATTAATGTGAATTACTAATTAATGACTTGAAAATGCTTTCAACACAAAATGCTAAGCAAATGCTTAAAAATAACGAGTCTCTGGATATGTCCCCAAAAGAAATATGCTAGCTTCCTTAATTTTCTCTCCCTTTTGTAACATTTAAAATGTTATGGTTTGAAGGAAATGGAAGGGAACTATGGAAATTCACTGAAAGCACAAAATCAGGAAATTAGAAAGCCTTGTCAGGTAACTAACTTCCTTGGAGCCCCTATGAACACTCTCACTGCACATTCCCTGGTGCACTAAGTGCTGTTGCACACATCTGAACTGCAGTTCATTCTTGGGATGCTTAAGCACAGATCATGTCTTGCATGTCTTCATAGCCCTGCCACACAACACTGTACCAGGTGCACAGCAAACAGCCAATAATGTGTTACATCACCAGGCCTTCTCAAAAGAGATGGGCATGCCTAGCTACTCAGGAAGCTGAGATCTAATGATAGAAGTTCAAATCCAGGGCTGGGAAGGTGGCTCAGTGGTAGAACGCTTGCCTTGCATGCCTGAGGCCCTGGATTCGATTCCTCAGCACCACATAAGCAAAAAGAAAAAAGCCGGAAGTGGCACTGTGGCTCAAGTAGTAGAGTGCTAGCCTTGAGCTGAAGAGCTGAGGGACAGCACCCAGGCCCAGAGTTCAGGCCCCACAACCAGACCCCAAAAAAACAAAACAAAACAAAATCTAAAAACAGAAAAGAAGTTCAAATCCAGCACAAACAGAAACATCAATGAGGCCCTTATCTCTAATGAATCAGCAAAACCCCAAATTGGAGGTATAGCTTAAGTAGTACAACACCAGCCTTGAATGAAAAAGCTAAGGGACAGCACCCAGGCACTGAGTT
>NW_027204507.1:0-26415 GCF_024711535.1 Dipodomys merriami
GTCCGTTGTATGGCTAGTAAAAATCTTCTCCCAATCTGTGGCCTTTCTATTGATCTTGCTAGCTATGTCATTTGGCCTGCAGAAGCTCTGCAACCTTATGCAATCCCATTTGTCCAACCTTTCTTTGATTTGTTGTGTTTCCGGTCTCTATTCAGAAAATTTCGGCCTGAGCCAAGGAGACCTAGGGTTTCTCCTATTCCATCCTGTAATGTTTTCAGAGTGTCTGCTTTGAGTTCAAGGTCTTTGATCCATTTGGAGTTGATTCTGGTGCAGGGTGATATATAAGGATCTAGCTTTAGTTTTCTACATGTAGTTAACCAATTTTGCCAGCACCATTTACTGAAGAGGCTGTCTTTCTTCCATTCTATTTTTTTAGCTTCCTTATCGAAGATTAGATGGCTATAGGTCTGTAGGTTCATTTCTGGGTTTTCAATTCTATTCCATTGGTAAATTTGGACATATTGGGATATTACAAACTCATTGTGACATCAGAAACCCGTTGTGACCTCATCACCACTGTGACATCACAAAAAAATTTGGGATCTAGAATGCCATTATGACTCACCAAACCATTGTGACATCACAAACCTATTGTGACCTCATGACTAGTATGGCATCACCAACTAATTGTGACATCAATGATCATGACATAACTATGATGTCACAATGACAATGTGAGGTCTTAGTGCTATGATGTCATTATATTTTCTGAAACCACAATGAGGGGATGAACCACTGGTGATGATTTCTCAAAGGGTATGTGGTGTTACAATTGCATCTCTGATCTCAATTTTCATGAGTTCACAATGAGGATATGTGTATTGAAAGGAACTGTGATGTCACAAAGGCCATTTTTTTTAAAGGTGCTCAGATGTCATAATAGTTTTGGACTGTCACAGTGTTGATGAAGTCAGAATGGAATTGTGATGTCACAACTAGTTTCTAGTATCACAATAAAATTGCAATTTCAATTGCTTCTAGTACAAAATGAGAATACGAGTTCACAAAGGAGCTTGAAGCTCCAAATCCATTGAGTTTTGTAAAATGTTATGAGTTCATACGAGGTTTTTTAAAACACAATGGGACAACTATATCACAAAGGCAATGTGATGTCACACTATCATATCATAATAATGTTTTGTCACAGTTGTTTGGTGATTCAATAATAGTAATGAGGTAATAATAGCTTTGTGATGTCACAATGGGTTGGTAATGTCAAAATGGCATGCCAAATCACAATTGTCATTAACTCACAATGAATATATGAGATCAGAAAAGGACTATGATATCTACAACAGCATGTGTCACAAATGTTCTGAATTCCTAAGCGATATTAGATTTCACAATGTGCACAATAGTCATGTCTGGCAGTATCATATCACAGTGGTCATGATGTCACAGTGGATTTGTAATATCACATCACACCTGAAATATTTTGAAATAAAAAAAGATTATGAGCTCACAAAGAGCCACCGATATAACAATGGCTGCATGCCAAAAAATTACAGAGGCAGGACAGGTTGGTGATCTCAAAGTGGGTTAGTGATATCACCATGGCAATGTGATGTCATAAGGGGATTGTGTTGTGACAAGGGTTATGAGTTCACAATAGGTTTCTGCTATCAACACACATGCCGCATTTGAATTAGAATGAAATCACAGAATAGGCACTGCCAATGTATCTATGGCATCACAATGTCAATCTGATGTCATAATGCTACGATGTAATTGTAGTTTGGTGATATCACAATGAGCTGATGGTGTCATAATGACAGTGTCATATCATACTGGTGATAATGTGATGGAGGGTTTGTGATGTTACAATGGCATGTCTGTTCTCAATTGTCCTGAGTTCATGATGATATGGGTACACAAAGCAATTGTGATGTTACAAATGCCATGTGTTTTTTCAAAGGTGTTAAGAGGTCAAAATAAGTTTGGGTTGTCACAATGTAATCATGATGTCACAATAGCAATGTGACGTCACAGAGGTAATGAGGTAACTTGGGTTTGTGACATCAAAAAGAGTTTTTAATATCAGAATATGTCCAATATCAATTGCTACTATTTCACTATGAGGATATGAGTTAACGAGGAACTTGAAATCCCAAAGGTCATGAATTTTCTAAAATGTTATGAAGTCTTAATCAGATTGTGAAAACTCAATGGGACAATGATATCACAATGGCAATGTGATGTAAAAATATCATGTCTTAACAATGTACTGATGTCACAATTGGGTGGTGATGCCATACTGGTGATGAGGACACAATGGTTTTGAGATGTCACAATGGGTTGGTGATGTCACTATAGAATGCCGGATCTCAATTTTCATTTTTTTAATGAGTATATGAAATCACAAGGGGACTGTTATACCTCCAAAGGCATGTTTTGTCACAAATGTTCTTCAGGCCTAACAGGTTTGTGATGTCACAATACTTTAGTGATATAACAATGGCAACGTGATATCACAATGGGTTTGTGATTTCACAGTGGTTATGAAGTCACAATGGAATATTGATGTCACAATGAGTTTGTAATATCCAAATCACACCCAAATTCAAATGCTAGTAGTTCACAATGAGGATAGGAGTACACAGCTAAAGCTTGAAATCCCAAAGGCTATACATTTTCTAAATTATTGTGAAGTCACAACTGATTTGTGAAAACCCAATGGGACAGCGATATCACAATGGCAATATGATGTCACAATATCATGCCATAATAATGTTTTGATATCACAATTGGTTATGCCATACTGGTGGTGTAACAATATGTTTGTGAAATCACAATCAGTTGGTAATATAACAATGGAATGGCCGACCTCATTTACATTAATTCACAATGAGTATATGAGTTCAAAAAGAGACTTTGAAGTCTCCAATGGCATGTGTTATCATAAAAGTGATGAAGTCCTTACAGGTGTGGGATGTCACAATTTGACACTATACTCAGGACACCTAGCAGTGTGATGTTACAACAGTCATGAAGTCACAGTTTCTGATATCATGTCATACTTGATATATAATGAGGTCAAAAAACAGATTATGAGATCACAAAGGTTTAAGATATAACAATGGCAGCAGGTCAAAAGTATATGAGGACAGGATAGATTTGTGATGTCACAGTGGGTTAGTGATATCACAATGGCAATGTGATGTCACACTGGATATGAAGTGACAATGGGTTTCTGATGTCAAAATTCATGCCACTTTTGAAATAGATTGAAGTCACAGAATAGGAATTCACAATGTGTCTAGGACATCACCATGACAAAGTGATGTCAAATGGCTATGATCGTCATTGTAGATTGGTGATGTCACAATGAGTTTGTGTCATAAAGACAATGGTATGACAATCGACCTGATGTCCCAAGGGGTGTGTGATGTTACATTTTCATGTGCACATCTCAACTGTTAGTTCACAATGAGGATACGGGTACACAAAGGAAGTGGGATATCACAAAGATCATGTGTTTATTTTTTTAAAGATTCTAACAAGTCATAATAGATTTGTCATTTCACAATGTGATCTTGATGTCACAATGGCAATGTCATGTCCCAATTGGTTTGTTATGTCACAATAGTGATGAGGTTACCTTTGGTTTGTGATGTCACAATGATTGTAATATCACACTCACAGATCAAAATTCAATTGCTGCTAGTTCACAATGAGTATACACTGTATGTGCTTCAGGTCCCAAGGGTCATGAATTTACTAAAATGTTATGAGGTCCTATTATACGTTTTTGAAAAATGATAGGACAGTAGTATTACAATACAATGTGATGTCACTATATCAATACATAATAATGTTTTGATGCCACATTTAGTTGGTGGTGCCATAATATTGATGAGGTTAAAATAGGTGTATATCACAATTTTCTGGCATTGTCACAATTAAATTCTGGGTCTCAATTGTCTTTAACTCACAATGAGTATATGAGTTTGCAAAGGGACTGTGATGTCTCCAAAGGCATATGTTATGACAAATGTGACGTCCTAAAAGTTTTGTGATGTCACAATGTGATACAAAGTTCAGGACCTCTGGCAGTGTGATGTCTCCGTGGTCTGAGGTCACTGTTGATTTCTGATATCACATTTCATACTTGAAGTATCATGATTTCAAACACAGATTATGAGTACACAAAATTCCTGATACCACAATGAATGCATGACACAAAAATTATGAGGATAGGACAGATTTGTTATGTGAGAGTGGGTTATTGAAATCACAATAACAATGTGATATGACAAAGGGATTGTGATGTCACAAAGCTAATGGAGTCACAATGGGTTTCTGACATCAACCAACATGCCACATTTGAGACAGAATGGAATCACAGAATAGGCATTCACAATGTTTCTAGGATGTCACAATGACAATGTGATGTCAAAATACAGATATAATTGTAGTTTTGTGACATTTTATTTAACAATTCATCTACAGAGGGGCAGCTGGGTTGGTTGTATATATTAATTACGGTGAATAATGCTGCAATAAAACATAGTTGTGTTGGTAGATTTCTTATGGCCTTGTTTCTGATTCTTTGGGTAAATGCTCAAAAGTGGGATGCTGGGTCAAAGGGGAGCTCTATGTGGATCTGTGGAGGGATCTTCATACTGCTTTCCAATATGAAGTTTCCACTCCCAGCAACAATGCAGTAAAGTTCCCTTTTGGACACATTCCCAACAGCATCGTTATTATTAGATTTTTTTTTTATTTTGTTGGTCATGTGGCCTGAACCATTGGACTGGGTGCTGTCCCTCAGGTCTTCAGCTGAAGGCTAGCGCTCTACTGTTTGAACCACAGAACCAATTCCAACTTTTTCTGCTTATGTGGTGCTGAGGAATTGAACTCAGGGCCTCATGCATGCAAGGCAAACACTCTACCACTGAGCCACCTTCCCAGCCACCAGATTTCTTGATTGTAGCCATTCTAACAGGGGTGAGGTGGAATCTCATTTTTTTTGGAAGAACAAAGAAAAGGTTTACTGCCAATAAGGGGACAGGCAAGTCCCCATCTTACCAGGTAAGAGGAAGTGAGAAGTGCTGGCTATTGTCTCAGGTGACCTTTTACTAATCCCATGTAGTAAAGGCAGCAATGATCAGCCCCTACCCCTTTCCCTGAGAGATCACATTGTGGGATTTTTATATCATTTTAATAGAGTAAGAAATTATATAAATTATTGTTTTGTATTTTCTTTTATTGTATATATTTTTATTGTAAAGATACTCTATAGAGGGATTATAATTACATGAGTAAGGTAATGAATACATTTCTTATTGAACATTGTTACCCCCTCCTTTGTTGTTATCCTACCATCCCTTCCCTCCCCACCTCCTCCACTCTTTCATCTCCCCTAAGTTCCTTTTCTACATAGTGTCTTGTACATATCATTGCTACAATGGGTCAACTTGTATCCTTATTTATGCATTATGTTATTTCCCTTTCCCTCCCTAAATTAGAAAAATGTATACACAAGATGCAGGGCACCAGAAACATTGAAAACAGCAGATATTCCATGGGGTAAAATATTCATAAGAAACTATCAGCACATTATAAATACATTAAAAACAATAGCAAGGAAGATAAAACCACTTGTGTCCTTATCTTGGGGTTCACTTCTCTAGTTTCATCTTACATGGTCATATGTACATAGTTTTTTTTACCTTTTCTTCTTGTTCTAGACAAATACTAGTAATTGCAAATAAGGGAAACCATGGGATCTCTGGTTATTTAGGCCTGTCTTAGTTCCCTTAATATAAATTATTCCAAGCCTTTCCATTTCATAACAAATGGGGCCGAGTCATTCTTTCTGATGGAGGTATAGAATTCCATTGTATATATATTATGAGGTCAAACTATGTAAAAACACAATTGAACAGTGATATCACAATGGCAGTGTGATGTCAAAATATCATGTCATGATTTGATGTCACAATTAATTGGTGAGGCCATACTGGTCATAATAGGTTTGTAATGTCACAAAGGGTTTGTACTGTCACAATGGCATGATGGGTCTCAATTTTCTTTAATTCACAATGAGTATATGTGTTCACAAAGGTACCGTGGTGTCTCCAAAGGCATGTGTTGTCTCAAATGTTCTCAAGTCCTAACTGGTTTGTATTTTCATAATATAACACAATGGTCATGATATCTGGCACTGTGATGTCATAATGTTCAAGATGTCACAGTGGATTTTTAATATCACATGTCATATTTGAAATATTATGAGGCTAATACCAGAATATTAGCTCATAAAGGGCCTAAGATGCCAAAACAGATGCATGTTGCAAAATTTATGAGTACAGGACAGGTTTTTGATGCCACAATAGTTTAGTAATATCACAATGACAATGTGATGTCACAAAGTGATTATGATGTCACAATGGTTATGAGTTCAAAATGGGTTTCTGATATCAACCCACACACTTTCTTTTTACAGATAATCTCTTTGCTTTTGCTTGTTCCTAAATGTAGAAAAGACCGTCTCGGTTTCCTACCACGATTTCACAAACATGAAAAGTGAGATCTCCTCAGGGAATCAGGTTCTTTTTTTGGGGTGGGGTCCAGTCGAAGGGCTTGAACTCTGAGCCTTGGCACTGTCCCTCAGCTCCTATTTTCAAGGCTAGTGCTCTACCACTTGAGCCACAGAGACACTTCCGGCTTTTTTCTTTTTGCTTATGTGGTGCTGAGGATCAGGGACTCAGTTTCTTTGTATAAAGTATATTTCTAGTTGTAAAGATTCTTCAAGTGAGTAACTTCATAATTTCCTTAATTTTAATGAAAAGGAAGACAGAAAGGTTATTGGTGAAGTCTCAAGATTAAAGCAGTGGTATATCAAATTAAGTGTAGAGAATTTGAAAAGGTAAATCAGAGATAGGAGGTCTAATCTTATTCAAGTGATCTTTGATCAACTCAGCAAAACCTTAGATGAATTAAGACTGTCTGACCTGTTCATGCCTTTCTGGCCACTATTTTCCTTCCCTAGACTCTTGGATTTTCCCCCTCTATGTTAGTTCTATTTTTGTTGTCTACTGCTGCCTTTGGTTTGCTAACCTCTTGAGAAAATTCTTTTCCAGGACTTCTTCAGTGTTTCCCTTCCTGCTAATTCTTTCCCTTCTTAAAAAGTAGTCCTTTTCACTTTTTTTGTTGTTGTTGTTGGTTGTGGGGCTTGAACTCTGGGCCTGGGCGCTGTCCTTCAGCTCTTCAGCTCAAGTAGAGCGCTCTACCACTTGAGCTACAGCGTCACTTCCCAACAACAAATCCTCAAAGAAACAACTGCCCAATAAATAAGTGGGCGAAAGACTTAAAGAGAAGCTTCTCTGAAGAAGAAAGAAGGATGGCCAATAGACACATGAAGAAATGTTTAACATCCCTAACCATAAAAGAAATGCAAATCAAAACAACATTGAGATATCACCTCACTCCAGTTAGAACAGCAAAAATCAAGAACTCTAACAACAACAGATGCTGGAGGGGATGTGGACAGAAAGGAACCTTACTTCATTGTTGGTGGGAATGTAAACTTGTTCAACCACTTTGGAAAGCAGTATGGAGGTTCCTCAAAAGACTTCACATAGATCTCCCCTATGATCCAGCAATCCCACTTTTGGGCATTTACCCATATGTTTACAAACAAGACCACACTAAAGCTACCAGCACGACTATGTTTATTGCAGCATTATTTACCATAGCTAAGATATGGAACCAACCCAGATGCCCCTCAGTAGATGAATGGATCAAGAAAATGTGGTATATATACACAATTTAATTCTATGCCTCCATCAGAAAGAATGACATTGCCCCATTTGTTAGGAAATGGAAAGGTTTGGAAAAAATTATGTTAAGTGAAGTAAGCCAGGCCCAAAGAAGCATAGGTCCCATGGTTTCCCTTATTTGCAATATCTAGTATAGGTATGAGTCAAGCGGAAAAGGTCAGATAATGTGATGTTAGGAAAATGAACCCTTAAATATGTATTTTAATGTTTTCATTTCTTTCATGCATGTGTTTCTAACGCATTTATAAGATTATTTCTTTGTTACTTTGTATGTCCCTCCCCCACAGTGTAACCCCCGCTTTCACTATATTTGATGTCAGTATAACATGTGGAGGAGATGGGGACAAACAAGTCGTTTAAGGATTCAGGTGGACCTGTTGCAACAATGAGAAGTACAAAATGTCATGTCAAAACCAGCTTTACAATGTCGGTGTGTGGGGGGGGAGGGGGGTATGATTGGTTGGGGGGGAGGGGGGAGGATGGGAAGGGAGGTGAAGGGTAAACAAAGGAGGAGGTTGCAATGCTTGGTAAGAAATGTATGCATTATCCTGCCCATGTAATTGTAACCCCTCTGTACATCATGTTCTCAAATAAAATAAATAAAAAAACGTAGTCCTGAATTCTGTTGTGATATTATTTTCCTGTTTATTTCCCTACTTTCTTAACTAAGTCCTAAGAAAACTTTTAGTGTCCTTTATTCCTCGTCCTCTATTACCTTTTCATCAGTTTCTCTCTGAGGTCTAGCTCCTTAGAAGCAGACTTTGGGACATGGATTCAAATGCAAATAGCTTACATGGAAAATGATCCTGGGTCATACAATAGGAGAGGCACAACAGTGAGATAGGAAGAAGGCATCCATTGATGGTATGCAGTCAGAGCATCATTTTTATGCTGATGATTTCCAAATATTTGTCTCCAGCTTGTATCTCAACTTCAGAGTCCAAGTTCACAAATCTTCTGAAACCCAACTGCTACAAACATTGGCATAAGGAAAACATTCAAGACCTAGCACTCCTAATCCCTGAATATGTTGACATTGAGTAAGTTACTTCTCCAAGTTCCAGGCAATGCTTATGCAAGAACAGGGACAATAACAGTGCCATCAATATAAATGTCTTAATTATGAAATGAGGTTGTTTATGTTAAGTAGTAAGAGGAGTGCCTATTACACCGGAAGCAGTAAGTACTCACTCAGGATCTGCCATTGCTGATGTTATGATAACTTTCTCCACAAACCGATTTCTTTCTTTCTTTTTAAGAATTCGAAAGTCACGATTTATTAACTCCAAATGAAATAATGTCTCTAGTCACTGTCTTTGAGATTTGCATATGCCATTAAGAGAGATGTTTATGAGGAAACTTTAAAGTTGGTAAATCGATGGCACTGACATCACGCAAATCTAGAGGTCTATATTAACATCTCTCCACAAACTAATTTACTGTTACACATTCCATGTCTTTATTAATAGCAATTCCATCTATCACTTGCATCAGAAATTTTAAAGTGCTCCTAGAGTCCTCTTACTCTCAACATGAGGCACCACACCCTGCCAACTCCGACTCCCACATACTTCTTAAATTTGTCATTTCCTCTACATCATTCTACCTCTGCCTAATGCCAGCCCTCAGAATTCCTTGCTTAGTTTAGAATTCTTTGGAGGGTTATCTCTGACTACAGGTTGAATATAGTGTCTGACACAAAATAATCACTTAATAAATGTTTGAATGAATAAATATCATCAAATCATCTCTAATACAACAAATGATACCATAGTACTCTGGGTGCTTTGGAGTTGCCCTAGATTCCACATTTTAACCTCTGCCCTTTAACTTCTACCTTCAAATATACCTTGAATCTCAGCAGCTTTTAACACCACCCCTCACTTTGTTCTTCTTGACTTTTAAGGTGCCACAGCACCTTTCACTATTGAAAGGCCATCAATGAAAGAGCTTCACATACGTCCCAGGGGACCACATGGAGGCAAGCAGGCACAGGAGAAAGGTTATTACAAGGTTTATTAGAGAAGTCATATTTCCCTCAAGAGGGAGCACATGGCACCTGTCCATAAGCAGGTAGCAGGAGGGTCTGGGGCAGGAAGTGAGGTAGGTGGGAGCTCAGGTGGGCCTGGCAGAGAGAGGGAGAGGCCAGGTGTACGGCGAGAACTCTAGGCCTGGGAGCAGCTCAGGTCTGGGCTGAGTTGAGGACCAAACGTGAGCATAATGCTTATAACTAGGCCTTTTTTTGTTATCTTTCTGTGTTCTCTATTGACTTCTCTAACCTTATTGTTTCAGCTTCCCATTCCCTCACCTTGTTTTGGTCATAGTCACCTTTGTGACATTCCACCAACAAACAAAACGTTCAGTCTTTGTAATCGTAGTTTTCCTGGGTCTTCAACCAGTTGTGAATTTACAGTAGTTTATTTTTTGTGGGTACTGGGATTAGAACTCAGGGCATGGGAGCTTTTGTACTCAAAACTAGCTTGCTACCACTTGAGCTACAGTGGCACTTCCTGTTTTTTGGTGTTCAATTAGAGATAGGAGTTCCATGGATTCTCCTGCCTGTGTTGGCTTCAAACCATGTTCCTCAGATCTCAGCCTTTTGAATAGCTAGGATTACAGGCATTAGCCACCAGTTCCCATCCATAGTTCAAAGTCTTAACTCTCCACAATTATCTCCTTCTCTATATTTTCACATCTTACTGTCTTTCTCCATCTTAGAATGTAAGCTTCTTAAAGTAGAGTTTATGGCTTCTTTTGATTGTCATCTAGATCTTAAGACCAAAGCTAGCATATAGCAGCACAAAAATAAATATTTGTTAATAAACATTTATTGATTACTCTTTAAAATGAACACTCAATAAGATGTACAAGAGGTTATATCAAAAAATGAACTTTACAAGTTGTGGGGGATGGGAGGGCAGGGACGGTAAGGGGAAACAAAAGAGGAGGCAACAATGCTTGATAAGAAATGTATTTATGGGCTGGGAAGGTGGCTCAGTGGTAGAGCGCTTGCCTTGCATGCATGAGGCCCTGGGTTCGATTCCTCAGCACCACATAAGCAAAAAGAAAAAAAGACGGAAGTGGCGCTGTGGCTCAAATGGTAGAGTGCTAGCCTTGAGCTGAAGAGCTAAGGGACAGTGCCCAGGCCCAGAGTTCAGGCCCACAACTGGACCCAAAAAAAAAAAAAAAAAAAGAAATGTATTCATTACCTTGTGTATGCAATATCAATATCAATAGGTAAACATCAACTATCTTTTATAGGTAAGAATAAGAATTGAACTTGGAAAATTAGAAAACTGATTAATATGATATTTCTACCTTACTCCTTTTTTGAAAATTCCTTTATTGCCAATAAAATGTGGGGTATTTAAAGAAATACAAAAATTTCCTAATGTAAAGCAAATTGCTATATGTTTACTGGGATAAAATGCCCAGCAGCAATCTTAAGGAAAAAAAAATCTTATAACCAGGGTGAATTCAAAGACAACCTTCTATTATTCAAGTCACTCAGTAGACAAAGAACCGTTTAACATAATATATAATGAATATTCTTTCATTTCTCAACAAATTACAGCAATACTAACACCTTCATGAAATAGAGCATTTCAAGTTTAATATATTTGATGACTGAGTTGAAATTAGATGAAAAGCGCAGGGGTGTTATCGACAGATGTTCCTAGTTTAGGGGACAAAAGCTGCTCTGGAAATTGCAGGTGTCATAGACATGTCATAGCCTCCACCTTGCACTTGTCCTGGAAATTCTCAGCAAGTTTCTTACATTCTCTTGATTTCCCTTGAGAATCCCTGTACCAAAAAGAGCTCTTATGGTAAACTTGAGCTGAGAAACAAATTGAATCAAGAACACGCCCATTATTCCCATTACCAGAGTATACTGCTTCTTTTAATTATAGCACAGAGATTTATTTTGAGATATTTGAGAGGAAGAGAAACTACAAGAATAATTTTTAGGACAGGGACAAGAAAATGTGAGGAGAGCTCTAGGCCACATGGTGTGATAATTTGGCAACATAAACCCTTTTAGATTTCTACTTAGGTCAATAATGACAAAATAGAATATGTGAACTGTTTAAAGGTAAAGATTTCAGGTTCATATGTCAAAACCAAAATTAAACAAAAATAAATATATATTTTGAATTGCTCATATAGCACAAAGGCTAAGCAACATGTTTATTTTGTTTCCCTGAACTGTAAAATGACAAATTTGAGATCTTAGAAAAATTAATGATGGAGGAGAAGCCTGGTGTCTCATGCCTGTAATCCAATCTACTGAGGAGGTAAATATTGGGAGGGTTGTGGTTCAAGGTCAGCCTGGGTAAAAAGTTGGAGACTCCATCTCAACCAATAAAAACTGGGTGTAATGGCCTATGCCAAGTTTAAGTGGGAAAGGTAAACAAGAGGGTCTAGAATAGTCCAGGCATAGACCAGAAGATCTCTTTAGAAAAATAACTGAAACAAAAACAACTTGGGGAATGGCTTAATTGGTACAACACTTGCAGGGCAAAACCATGAGCTCAAAATGCAGTACTGAAAAAAAAGGAAATGAAAAGTTATATTTTAGTTTATTCTTCCTAAATATTGAAATTTTTCATTTTCTTTTAGATATCACAATGACAATAAAACGTACAAAGCATTTGGCTATTATGGTAGACAATTCTAGTTGTTGACATCGAATTTTTCTGTTCTTTCTAGGCATCCAGCTAGACTGAATTTATTGCTGACAGTATCTTAAAGTTACTGCAATGTGACTCCACTCAATAGAATGAGAGCAAAGAAAATGCATACTCCTTTAGGGCCAGTCCATAACAGGTACCTTGTGTAGTTGTCTCTGTCATTTTCCCTTCAGGTTTGACAAAAATGAAAGTAATGTTCTTGAAAACAACTTAATGAAGTTGTTAAAGCCACAGGATGAAAGAATATGAATCTTTTAATCATTTTGTAGGAAGTTATTTTTCAATCAGTCTTTGACCTCAGTGAAGGAAAATTTCTCTCAAATGGACCCTCTGAGATATGGGAATTTATTTTATTTTATTGTAGTGTTTATTTTTTGCCAGACCTGGGGCTGGAACTCAGGGTCTGGGCACTGTCTCTGAGCTCCTTCTGCTCAAGGCTAGTGCTCTATCACTTGAGCCACAGTGCCACTTCTGAATTTTTCTGTTTATGTGATACTGAGGAATCAAACCCAGGGCTTCATGCATGCAAGGCAAGAATGCTATCACTAAGCCACTTTCCCAGATATGGGAATTTCTTTTATTAACTACATCACCTTACCAAATACAGCAGGTTAGAATGATTAGAAATTAAAGTTCCTATTAGTTCTGTAACCAGCTTTTCATTGTGGTGAGAATTTTAAACTTCATAGTTTTATATTTTTCTCACTCTATATGTACAGTTTCAACAATAATTCCCCATTGGGAAAATTTTGTTTCCACTGGTATTATATCTTCCATAACTGCCCTGACTGAATGTTTCATCAGAGCCAGGGATTTGTGTACTGAAAACTTTTTTTAGGTTAGTTAACAATGAAATTTAAAACTATGGGCATTAATTAAAAGGAAAATGAAGATAAAGTACATTCATTGTGTTAATTCCAAGGTTCACAATCATTTTTTTCCAAAAGGTATCCCAAAATAAACACCTTTCAAATAAATTGTTTGGAAATCAGGACACAAATTATCATTTTTATTCTGTTGGCATAAAGATAGCTCTTTGAAAAATGAATAATGACCAGTCTTCAAAAAAGACAAAATATATCACCTTGGTGTTCTCTCATAAACACATTGTCAGATGATAGCTTTATCTTACATGCCTACTGACTAAAGACAGACAATCTCCCCCACCCCTTTTAAACAAAGGTGTTATTCAGAGACACAATCATAGGTCACAGTATAATTCTCTATACAAGAAAGTTTTATTTTTCAATCCTATAATTTCCATTTTAATGCTATGAATACTTTTGTTACTGGTTCTAAACAAAGATTCTCATATAAGGAATTAATCAATCACAGTTCCAAAGTCACACTCTGCAAATGAGAAAACAAACTGCTCTGGGCTTTACAAATTGAAGATTATGAAAATAAATTCTAAGGTGTTCACTCATGCATGAAATTCTATCACTCTATCAGCACTCAATTTGTATATGTGAATATTTATGAACCCCTGGAGGTTTATAAGTAACATGAATGAGAATTTTTGGTAAAAAAAAGGCTGGGAAGATAATTTTACCTAAAATTTGAAGAAAAGCTCAACTCCTAAATGTGCTAAACTTCCTTTGGAACAGACATATAAACTTTAGTTCTTGTCAAGGTATTAACTGATTCATTGGTATCTTGCTTTCTTTCTTGCTTAATGTACCCACCAAAGCAGTGACTCCTGAGTATTCCAAAGCTTTACAAAATGGAGCTGGACATTTGATTACTATCAGTAGTGAATTACTGGTTGGCACTAAGTCTCAGGTGCCTTTCAGAGACAATCCATTTTGCTTCACATTTCTCATTAATTCTCATTTGTCCTTTTCTTTCTTTCTTTCTTTTTGCTCAAATCTTTTCCTCTTCTCCTAGATTTAGCCCATTCTTTTCATCCTAGCTCATGCTATAAGAGAGGATAGTATTTTGTGGCATCTTTGCTATTGCATTTTATCCATCTATTTCTGCATCCCGGAGTCTACCCAAGCTGTTTCTTTAACCAAAGTTTAAAGAAACCCTAGACTAGAATAAAATAGCTTAAAGACTGTTGTCACTTATAATGGACTCTCCTTAACGTTTCAAAATTCTGTTAAGTGTTCATATCTCTCTTTCTTTCTTTCTTTCCTTCCTTCCTTCTTTCTTTCTTTCCTTCCTTCCTTCCTTCCTTCTTTCTTTCTTTCTTTCTTTTTCTCTCTCTCTCTCTTCCCCCCTCTCTCTCTCTCTTTCTCTGCATCAAAAGAGTAGGCATAGAAATGAACAACATTTCAATACCTAGTATTGAAAAATCTTAGAATTTCTAGGACAGTATAAAATTACCTATAGAATTTCTGGCATATAGGATAGACTCGAAAAATATTAGTACTTTAGTTTTTGCTGCATGTAATTGATGCCCAAACTTTATAGCTTAAAACAGCAATCATTACCTTATACATTCTCATAGTTTCTGTGGATCAAGAAGTCCAAAGGGCTAGGTTCGTCTGTCCTTTCTCAGTCTTTCATGCAGTGCAGTCTGAAGTCAACCTGGACTAGTCATCTGAAGGAAGGACAAGCTGGCTTGGACTGTCTACTTGAAACCTGTTTCTCTCTATTATGACTTTTGCTTGGAGCTGCTTGGTTGTACACATGTTTGAGTGATTTAGGGAATCAAGATGAAAACTGTTTACAGACTACCTTTTCCATTGGTATTTTGTTAGTCACATATCTATAGTACTGATTTGATGTGGGAGAGGGGCTGGCTACCTAAGATTATGAGTTCCAGGAGATGTTGATCATCAGATTGCATCTTGGAGACTGGCTGTCATAGACACGGATTCCCTCAGAGGAAATAATTTGACTTGACTAGAATTCCTGGAATGCTTTCAATGTTTTTGGTGATTATTTATTCATTTTTATGATAGTTCAGCCCAACTATTTCCTGTTTTGCTTCCTTCCTTCCTTTCTCTTTCCTTCTTTCTTCCTCTCTTTTACCCCTCCCTCCTGCCTTCCCTCCCTCCCTCCCTCCCTCCCTCCCTTCCATCCTTCTTTCCTTCCTTCCTTCCTTCCTTCCTGCCTCCCTTTCTCCCTCCCTCCCTCCCTCTCTCACTTTCTCTCTCTTTCCCTCTTTTTCTTTCTCTTTCTTCCTTTCTCCCTCCTTCCTTCCCTTTTCTCTCTCTTTCTGTCTTTCTCCATCTTTACCTCCCACTTTCTCTTCTAATCTCTCTATCCCTCACACACACCCACCTCTGATTTCACTCACAATCATTTTTGTGTATAACTACAAGTGTTAGAAAACAATAAGAATGGGTAAAATTCTACATCAGAACCCAAAGCCTTCCAGAAAAGTCTGCAGGCCTCTAATCTTTCATTCTTAGTGATTCTAGGTTGCCATCTTATGTGACCCCCAGTATACTTAATCCCAAAATGCATGACTAACATGCTTTCTTCATCCCTGCTTAAAATCCTTGATGGTTTGTTTCTGCAGAACATAGTCAACTACTTGAACTGACATAAATGTCTAAATACTCGTTTCTAAGTTTGTATGGCAACCTCATTTTCCATCATTTAAAATTATACTCCAGAACTAAACTACCCCATCAGAGGCTGAGAAGACTGATTTTTAGATGTAACACATGAAGTTTTCACATGCCCCCAATGATCGTTGTTATTGTCACAAAAGGGTTGCTTATTTTTTAATTCATACTTAATGACAAGCATTGGACAAAATATATTACATGTTACATTTTAGTAAAACCTTATACCAAGACCTTCAGACTAATTATCTCCATTTCAGTTGAGATAATAGACTTAGCTGTTAATTTCTGTTCAGCTAATACATGAGAAAATTCAAGCTTACCTCGCTCTGCCTTGAAAGGCTATTTTCTTTTAATGCCATAAAGAACTCTGACTATCAGGAGGTATTTACTAGGTTTAAATTTTAAACCTGCCATTTGCAGGCAGAACAACTTTATACAGTTTGAATTATTTCTCCAAATGCCCATTTCTTCATTTATAAAAATTAGAACATAAGAAAGCACCCTATAAAATGTTTAAAAACACTTATACAACTTTCATGAGAATCAAAGGCAGAAATAGTTGAGCTGCTGGTACTATTTTATCTAATCAGGACTATTCTCCACTTACTTCAAATGACACATTGTAATTTGACACCATGTCTAATTTGAGCAAATGGAATTGTTTTCCCTGAAGTTCCTCTGTGACTTTACTCTTGTAACTATTTACATATATATTCTCTATTATAAGAGACATTCTGGAAATCTTAAGTGATTCTATCTTAGTTGAAGTATCCTTCAAATCAAACTCTGAGCCAAAGATCTCTGAGTCAAATAGACTTCTTACAGATGCAAAGAACATGGGTAGGTAAGGAAGAAAGCACTCAGAAGAGGGAGGGCCACCGCCAAGTGATTTGTTAGTTATCAAGTCAACTATTGTCGTAGATAATTGATCACTGCTATCCTACAGCCAAACTCTGGAAAACTATGTGGAAACTTACTTGTCAGGATTATCCAGACTGAAGGAATCACACTTTTATATCCCTCTAAGGATTAGCTATTGGTTATGTGCTTTTTCTGCACAAGTCTTTAGCTATGGTATATTCCTGTACTTGTACCTGTACTCTTTAACAAACAATACTGCTTTGCTTGTAGTGTTCATAGGCAAAGTGACTTTTCAAGGCTGAAGGCAACCCAACAATAATTCCAGTGCTTCCTTTGACAGTCAGCCTGCTAGAGAGAATAGAGATGGAACAATGGCAGTGACTTGTGTGTGTGTGGCTCACTGGGAGTGTCCTCACTGATGTGCTTATTCATCTGCTTTTGAACTTTTGCAATCTCTGTTCACTTGGAATTTTCTTGTGTAATGATAATAAGGAGTTTGCAACCAATAATATTTAAAGATACAGAGAAAAGGAATTTCTAATATGACAACAAACTATACAATCAGTTTTAGCTTCTTATTTTCCCCTAGCTGATTAGAAACTAAAAGAAAAGTGGTTACAACTCTAGGAAGAAGGCTTGACCCTCAGCACATGTGGTTTGAGCAAGATTGTAAGAAATACAAATGAAGATTGTGTGCTTGCTTCAATAGACAATGAGTTTTATAGTAGGAACACAACTGCAAGTTAGGTAATCAAGTAGGTTAGAGCTGTTGATTGGCCCAATGACAATAATTCCTGAGCAAACTGCATTGTACTAAAAAGGAGGTGCTAAGGTAAGGTGTTACCTGAATTTTGTGTCTCTAATAGTATTCAGGTCATTGCTTCTGCATATTACAAATGATTAGATTCAAGTAGTGTTGGGAAACAATGTGGCATGTAGAAAGAGCTCTACAAATGAAAATATGACATGCCTATCTACATGAATTTGGAACATCAATTTTAACACTTGTGAGATTAGGAGATCACATTTGTAATTAAAAAAAAAGTAAACGAGCAATTGTAAGGTTAGACATCAATATCTACTGAATACCTCCATTTAAAGGGGCAGCTTAAGCTAGGTGCTGGTGGATCACATCTGTAATCCTAGCTACTCAAAATGAGAGCCAATGCAACAGTGATACTCAAAAGACAGTATGTTGGAAAGAAACTTTACAACCTGGGGAGGGGACCTTGTGGAGAAGGGAAAAGTGGGAGAAAAATGAGGGAGAGAGTAACAATGTTCCACAAGAAATGTACTCACTATCTTGTGTATGTAACTGTAACCCCTCTGTATATCACCTTGACAATAAAATTAAATTTTTAAAAAACAGATAAAAGGGAAATGTACTGAATAGGTGACTTAAGAAATTGTAACCCCGGGCTGGGAAGGTGACTCAGCAGTAGAGTGCTTGCCTTGCTTGCATGAGGCCCTGGGTTAGATTCCTCAGGACCACATAAGCAAAAGGAAAAAAGTCGGAAGTGCTGCTGTGGCTCAAGTGGTAGAACACTAGCCTTGAGCTGAAGAGCTGAGGCCCAAGAGTTCAGGCCCCAAAACCGGACCCCCCCCAAAAAAAGAATTGTAATCCCTCTGTATCTCAACTATATAACAATAAATTAAATTAATTTCAAAAAATAAACAGGCTAAGATCTAGCCCAAGTAGGAAATTCTGTGAGATTCTTATCTCCAATTAACCACCAAAACCCAAAATCGTAGCTGTGGCTCAAATGGTAGAGCATGAGCCTTAAGCAAAAAAGCTCGGGCTCTCAGTTCAAACCCTAGTACTGGCATAAACAAACAAACAAATATAAATGATCAGATTGAGCCAACATTTGCCATAATGAAATTTGAATTGTCAAATCTCCTAATGGTTCTTAAGACTCACAGCTTGCATTAGTATAGATCTTCAGAATTTTTATGTGCTGGCATAATTTTTATGAAGACCATGATATAGACCAAAGAAAACTCATCAGCATTAGCAGAAAACAAGTTGTCACCCCTAGACCAGATGAATCTTTAATAGCCTTGCAGTTATTAACTCTCTCAAAATTGATGCAGACACAAAATTATCCTTTGGAGAATGGGATGTCTGATAGTGTTGCTCCCATTGTCACCCCTGCCTTCCTCCCCTAAGGGCTTTCGGTGCTTTAGCTGAATTGTCATCAACAATCTCCCTCAAAGAAGAAGTTGCACACCAGCCCCATTCCTCCTCTAATTATTTAGATTATGTCATTGAAATGTAAACTTAAAAAAGGCAGGGATACTAAAACATATTTCAGGTAGGTTACCTGAAAATTGTTACTTGCAACTTTTTTTGAAGTTCCCCAAATAATCCTCAATCTCTATTTAGAATCAGAAAGATAGACATCTTTCATGTCCAAGTTATACCTTGCATTCTAGTGGATGGCATTGATAGTTGCTTAATTATTTCAGATGAGTGATAGAAAGTACAATCTAGGCAGAGGAGAGAAATGCAAGCAATAGAAAGAGCAATAGAAAATACAAAATTAAAGGGTAAGGTGTCAGAAAGGGAGAGATGGCATCAGAGATGCCTTGGAAATTTTTCTTTCTTTTTTTCTTTTTTTCGTTTTTTCTTGTGAAAATACTTTACAGAGGGGTTACAATTACATGGGCAAGATAATGAGTACATTTTTTATCAAGCATTGTAGCCTCTTCCTTTGTTTCCCCTTCCCATTCCTTCCCATCCTCCCCCCACCCCTCACCCAATCTTCTTCCCCGCACACCAAAGTTAAAGTTCATTTTTCCACATAACGACTTGTTACATCTCATTGTTGCAATGGATCCACCTATATCCCTATTTAAACGATTTGTTTTTCCCTTCCCCTCCACAAATTATACCAACCTCTTTTTTTCATTTTTTATTTCTTTTTTTATTTTTTATTGTGAAAATACTGTAAAGAGGGATTAAAATTATATGGGCAAGATAATGAGTACATTTCTTATCAAATATTGTAGCCTCCTCCTTAGTTTCCCCTTCAAATCCCTTCCCATCCTCCTCCCTGTCCCCACCCAATCATCCCCGCTACCCGTCCCCCTCCCCGCACCAAAGTTGTAAAGTTCATTTTTCAACATAACGACTTGTACATCTTATCGTTGCAATGGGTCCACCTGTATCCCTATTTAAAATCTATGTGCATATAAGATGATGCTAAGTGAAATGAATCCCAAGATAGGGACACAAGAGGTTTTATCTTTCTTGCTGTTGTTTTTAATGTACTTATAATGTACTATGTGATTTTTTTTTATTTCTCTTGTATATTCTTCTTCCATGGTATAACCCCTGTTTTCACTGCATTTGATTCTGGTGCCCTGCATCTTGTACATACATTTTTCTAATTTGGGAAGGGGAAGGAAAATAACAAAAAGCAGAAATAAGGATACATTTTGGCCCATTGTAACAATGAGATGTACAAGACACTATGGTGAAAATGAACTTTACAACTATGGTGGGGGAGAGTTGGGGACATGGGGAGGGAAGAGACAGTAGGGGAAAAAACAAAGGAGGAGGTAACAATGTTCGATAAGAAATGTACTCATTACCTTACTCACGTAACTGTAATTCCTCTGTACAATATCTTTACAATAAAAATACATATTTTCAAAAAAAATGACAAATGTGGGTGAATTTTTTAAAATGCCAAAAATGTTTAAGATTTAATACATTTGAGATAACCAAAACCTACTTAGGAACAAAAAGAACCAACTTAAAGCCCTTCCTTAGGAAAGTAAATAGTAGCCTCAGAATGTTATACAGGAATTTGATCACAAGATAGAGAGAAGTCACAGTCTGAAAGTTCCAATCAGGAGTCTTTATTAGAAAGCCAACAACTGTGAGGGATACATGTTCCCAAGAAACTCACAGCCTCAAATATACTTAGAACTGTTTTAAAACACTGAGGCATGTAGATAGGAAAGAAAGAGCAGAAAAACAAACCAGATAAACTCTAATGGAGAGTTGAGAGGGATGCCATGGTGACTTGAGGAGGGCCATGAGACGTGAGGCATGGCACAAAATGATGCTGAGGTGTTGGGACCTAAATACGGTCATGGTCAGGGAAAGGGTCATGAGGAACTTGAGAGTTCAAAGAGTCTCATGAGTTCATGGTACAGGTCTGGTGGTCCAGTAACCTATTGTCCAAGTCTGTGCCCCTGCCTCTAACAATTCAGGCATGCCTATCACCCAGGGTTAGGATTCACCTATAAGAGTTTTTAGAAAGTCTCTCATCCATCAACATGTCAAAGATGCTGCCAGTTAGAACCAGTATCCATATTTCAAGAACAATCAGAGAAAAATGAAAAACAGCCTCAGATGGTGAAATATGGATACTTTGTCTAAATAATACTATCTGTCCTCAGCACCATCCTGGTGTCTTAATAGGTGTTAGGAAATTTTCACCCAGTTCCAAGAACTATAGAGGTGACATAGGACTCTCTTTGAACTACAGCTGTGTTGTGAGTTGTTAAATTGCAGATGTATCATGGGTTGTTTAGCTCCAGAAAAAAATGTGTTCCAGAGAATACTTGCCCTTGCATATCCTTTATTGTTCCCCTTAGATAACTGGCCCTTGATTGACCCTGATTGTTACCCCTGGATAGCTTGCTTTGCTTCTGTAAAATACACTTTGCTAGTTCCCATACCATGTGACATCTGCCTTGATGTGGCTTTTGCCTTCAAAAACTTTGCACTAGCTGCATTAGGCACTGCAAGTTTTGGGGGGGTATGAGTCTGCTTGCAGTCACTGGCTCACAGCCATTATGAGTAAAGGATGCTTCACTTGCCAGGCCCTGGTGGCTCATGCCTGTAATCCTAATTAGTGAGGAGGCTGAGATCTGAGGATCATGGTTTAAAGCCAGCCCAGGCACAAAAGTCCGTGAGATTCTTATTTTCAATAAACCACCAGAAAATCAGAAGTGGCACTGAGGCTCAAGTGGTAGAGTGCTAGCCTTGAGCTGAAGAGCTGAGTGACAGCACCCAGGCCCAGAGTTCAAGCTCTACAACTGACAAAAAAAGGGGGGCAGGGAATGGCAATGTATTTCTAATGTGCTGTGTTGTATTGTAACTACCTAAAGAAAATAAAAATATAATAGAAATTAATGATTAATTTTTAATTAATTGTTTAATTCTAAACCATAACAAGGGCTGGTTTTGAAATCAAACAGACCTGAATTTAAATTTTGATTACATCTCACACCCTTCAGGTATAAATCCAATTTTAGAAGCCTTCTTTTAGGAAAAATAGAAAATATAAAAGTAAAATTAGTAGTGAAAGAGGTGTCAAGTTGATGTGGTGACCCAACCTCTGCTCCTGTATTATGTGTCATAATTTGGCAGTATTATTAGAGACATATCCTACGTTGTGATGACTGTCAATAGCTAAACATAGGTATGTCACTATCCCCCGAAATGTGTCTTCATTTGCTACTAACATCTCCACTGTCATTAGAGGAAAGTGATGACAAAAGTTAGCCTGATTTCAATTGAACTATCTTACTTTTAAAAAGCTAGGAGAAACATATGACCATGTGACCATAATTCTAGGACGTGTGTGTGTGTGTGTGTGTGTGTGTGTGTGTGTGTGTGTGTGTGTGTGTGTGTGTGTGTGTTTGCTGGTACTAGAGCTTAACTGAGGGGGTCTCACTCTCGCATTTAACTCTTTCATTCGGGGCTGGAGCTCTATAACTTGAGCCACATTTACACTTCAACAACCCCCCCCCAACCCCAGCTACCCCGATACTTTATTCTTTCTGGTTAACTGGCAATAAGAATCTCTTGGATTTGTCTGCTTGGGCTGGTTTTGAGTCATAATCCTCAGCCTTCTAGGTAGGTAGGATTACAGCTAATGACCACCAGCCCAGCAATTTTCGGACTTGCTACAGAGCCTTGAGAGATTCCATTATGCAAGTGGAGAAGCTGGAGACCAAGCTGCATGATGCCATGATAATTCATGGGGATTCATTTGTGATGTCTGTTAGTCACACTATACGTATAAATAACCCTTCTCTTTCTCACAGGTCATACACTGGGGAAGTAAAGGAATGTATGGTTCATGGCCTAAAGTAAATGATCAATGGTAAATAAAGATTAAAAATATTAAATTTTGCAAACCAATGATAGCTCCTTTTGTGTATTTCACTATGGGGTAAGTACCATCCAAACTCTCAAAGGCTATTGAAGGTTTTGTGTGTTTGGGCTTTTTTTTCCCACTTACAGGCAGTCAGAGAGGGCTACTTAAGTATTTTATATCATTCATTTATCTTGCTAGCTATGTCCTTTGACATGCAGAAGCTCCACAGTTTAATGCAATCCCACTTTATCCAGCTTTTCTTTTATTTGTTGTGTTTCTGGATCTTTATTTAGGAAGTTTCAACCTGTGCCAAGGAGTCCTAGTGTATCTCCTATCCTTTCCTCTCATATTTTCAGAGGATCTGCTCTTACTTCAAGGTCTGTGATCTATATGCAGTTGAGTCTGATGCAGGATGATATGTAAGTATCTAACTTCAATTCTCTAAACATGTATAGCCAATAGTTTGAAGCCAGCCTGGGCAAGAAAGTGCATGATATTTTTATCATCAATTAGCCACCCAAAAGCTGAAAGTGGCTATGGCTCAAGTGATAGGGTGCTATCTTTGAGCTAATAAAGCTCATGGACAAAACCATAAGCCCTGAGTTCAAGCCCCAGCTCCAACACACACACACACACACACACACACACACACACACAATGGATGCACAAATTCATAACCAAGGTCATCTTGCTTAGATATTTTATTTTAATAAAAGTTTCCAAGTGAATATCAACCCTGGTTCTGGCAAAATTGCAGGGATGTTAGGAATGGCTGGCAAGTCAAAATAAGAAGAAAAATTGCCAGAGACCATCCTGAAGAGGAAAAAGGAAAGATAAATGATTTCATCCTCCAGGAAATGGGCATGGAAAAGAGAATGAGACATATGATGAAGTGAGACCACTGAATGCCCTAGGGGAACTCTGTGCTTCATTGCACCACCTAGGGGAGTCAAGGTATACATGGCACTTCTTCCCATAGTTGCTGTACAAGTAGTAGTATCGCTTTGGCCAAACCCAGGTGTGGAATCTATTGAGGATAGTCCTGTGAACCAACTTGGAGAAGTGAACTAAACAAAAACTATGCTTAGCAATATTAATAAGGCTGCCAGAATGCAGAACATGGAAGTGTGCATATGTGTATATGGCTATATGTAATCTTTGTAGCAACAATTCTAATATGATTTACAAGAAAATACAGATATAAACATGGGCATGCAAATTTCATGTTGCTAAATAAATTCATGTCTACTACCAGTAAGAGAATCTTAGCCAGATCCTGAAGCCAAATTCACCTTTAATTAGCCTCCTCCTTCATTAATCTCCTCCTGTTCTTTTCCTTCTCTTCCTCTTCCTCCATCTTTATGTTAGTGGTGTTTTAGCTTGTTAGGCAGGCATTCTACCACCTGAGCCAGGCTTCCAGCCATTTTTGCTTTATTTTTCAGAAAAGGTCTCACCTCATGGTTATTCCCAGGTGGCCTGAACCATGATTCTCCTATTTATACTTCTAATATAGTTGGGATGACACACAGCACCACTGTCAGCTATTGATTCAGAAGTGATCTTTCCAATTTTCTTTTATTTTCTTTGGGGGGGGGGGTCCGGTCATGGGGCCTGAACTCTGGGCCTGGGCTCTGTCCCTCAGCTCTTCAGCTCAAGGATAGTGCTCTACCACTTGAGCCACAGCACCACTTCCAGCTTTTTCCTTTTTGCTTATGTGGTGATGAGGAATCAAACCCAGGGCTTCATGCATGCAAGGCAAGCACTCTACCACTGAGCCACCTTCCCAGCCCCGATCTTTCCAATTTTCTAAACAAGATTGTCTTTGACTTTGCCTCTCCAATAACTGGGATTATAAATTTAAGCTACTGCAATTGACCTTGTTAAATTTTTGTTGCTATTGGTTATAAGTCTTGAACTCTGGGCCTATGCATTGTTCCTGAGAATAGCACTTGATTTGAGCCACAATGCCACTTCTGGCTTTTTCTGTGATTAATTGGAAATAAGAATATCGTGGACTTTCCTGACTGGGTCGGCCTTGAACCACAATTCTCAGATTCTCAGTAGCTAGGATTATAGCCATGAGCCACCAACACTTGGCTTCTTGTTGAATTCTCTATGGGAAAGAATATAATCTATGCCTGTTGAATCTCTTAAAGTGGTGCTTGGCATACAGTAATTACTAAGTATATATTTGCTGCATGAAGGGCAGATAAATGGTGAACAAAGGGTAGTTGACTTCAAGCCATTCATAGGAATGGGCCTATTCTTCATGAGCTTTGTTCTACTTGTAATACTTCTTCTAGCTCAAATTAGTCATAAATATTATAGCACATAAATTGTTAGAGCTCTTCCTTTAGCCATGAGAAAAAGTGAGGCTTCAAGGAGTGAATGACTGAGAAGATGGCTCAACTAATTTGCAATCTGATCTGTTCTCGAATCCCAGGGATTCTGGCTTTGAATTCAGTGTTGTCAAATTATTACCAGGAGGTATCTTTAATCAAGTACATGCAGAAATATTCTCCTATGTTATTCTGTATGTAAAGCATAAGCATGTTCATGTTTGTGCATGTGTGCAATGATTTAGACTCTCCAGATTTCTTCAGCCTTATTTGTATGGGATGCTCAACTCTGTTTCACATCCATGTTTAACTGCTGTTTTGAACCACTGTCTTGTCTGCCTTTTCATCTAGTATATTAGATTTTTTCTTTTATGCAAGTGGATAGTTTATAGAATTAGCCATGTATAGTATTAGACATGATTCTAGGAATCCTGATCTTGAAAACAGTTTGTACTCCTCTTGCACATGGCCTGTTCTGTGTGTGGTTTCTGTACGAGCAACATTTCTGACTACCTGTAGTACAATTACTTTACATGAGCTATGTGATCTCACTCTTGTCATCTCAGATGCACTCTGCAACTAACCTTACACGACTGTGTCAGTCATCTTCATTAAAAGGTTCCCCAAGATTTGACACAGAGTGTAGCCCTTGGCAGCTCTTTTCCCAGGGCATTACAGATAGCGCATTACAGATTTTGGTTCCCTCTGCTGCTCCACCATCCATGACCCAGAAGCTGGCTTTCATTGACCTTCCTATATTTAATTTCAGTCTCATTTTCTTTCTTCCATTATTATCTTTCTCAGTCTCTGTAATGCCAGGTTTCAGGTCATACTCAGCTCAACTTTCACTTTCTTCATTGAACTTCAATTCTCCTGAGAGTTCATTTTTTTCTTTGTTATGGCTGCATTTTGAAAAATATTCTGAGGGTATAAATGGGTCTTTACTCATGCTTAGGAAAAAGCATGTACTTCATTTCTGATTATAGATTGTAAGTTAAAGCAAAGCATCATTCACATACGAACTGCTGTAAGCATGAGGGCTGTAGTGGACAGGGACCTCTGTTGCCAATGCTCCCAAGGGAGAGGCAGATTAG
>NW_027204508.1:0-26391 GCF_024711535.1 Dipodomys merriami
GCTTATGCCTATATTCCTAGGACTCAAGAGCTTGAGTGCTGAGGATCATGAGGGTTCCAAGTAGAGCTGTGGCCTACTTCCAGCGGTAGAGTGCTAGCCTTGCGTGAAACAGTTCAGGGACAGTGACCAAGCATATGCCATGACTGACAAAAAACTACGTACATATATATAGGTTGGCCTATATATCACGTATATAAAGACATTTAATTTGTACCTTTTCCTGCCTCATTCAATAGGCGCAACCACATACATTGGTCTCATATCTTGATGCTTCTTTCCAAGCTACCCTTGACTGAACATCTTTCTCTTACAGCCTTGGTCATGGGACTTGAACTTTGGGCCTGAACGCAGTCCCTCAGCTTTTCAGCTCAAGGCTAGTGCTCTAGCCACTGCATCACTTCTGGTGTTCTTATTAGAGATAAGAGTCTCATGGACTTTCCTGTCAGGGCTGGCTTTGAACCGCAGTCCTCAGATCTCAGCCTCCTGAGTAGCTAGGGTTACAGGCATGAGCCACTGGCACCCGGCTCTTACAGCCTTCTAAAATATTCAATGTGGGTTCCTATCTAGTTCTGTTTAAAGTGAAAAAAGACTTCTTTACACACACACACACACACACACACACACACACACACACAATTCACTCTTCTGCATCCTCTATAAACATAGAAGAAGTTTTAATAGATTATACATTCAGAATTTACATTAATATAAATAGGTGGGCATTTTTCATCATCAAGCCACATTATCTATTATGGTATTGCCTTTCTTGAACATTTATTTTATTTTACTGTAAGTTAATATAACTATCATGATTTTCAAAAGGTTTTTTATCCTGTAAATCAATTAGTGATTCAAACCAAAGCTTGTTGCCAGAAGTTAGAATCTATCTGAATGTATCCACAGTCAGGTAGTCCATGTTTTTTTGTTGTTGTTGTTGTTGTTGTTTATGCTCTTGGACCTCCTCTTCTTGACTCATGCTGTCCTCTTACCTGATTTTGCACTTTGGAATGAAGATGAGTCAGGGAAAGGTCACAGAAGCAGAACATGTGCATCATCCTATATTTGCAGGAAGTGCAGAATGGGAGCAATTGGAAGAGAGGGTACTTCAAAGGAACACGGACATACAACTCACCTGCCTGTGCAAATAGCTCCCATTTCTTCAGCACTTAGGACTTGCCAGATATTGTACGGGGTACTGGAACCACATGGTTTCACTCAACCCAACAGACCTATGAGATTAAACCATAAAAATAAAAGTGTATTTAATTTTAAAACAAGTGAATCAATGGATGGTTTATGTGGATGAATATTCTAGTGACAACTTTCTCTGTGGACCAAGAAACTTTTTTCAAAACTACTTTCCCAGAATATAAAATTTTCTTTAAACTCCTTCAAAGTTCACCTTCTCCTATCTTTTTTTTTTCTATTTATCCTAAAATACTGCATAATGGAAAGTGGCTGACCCTTAATTTCTGGCTATTTTTATTGTGCCCAAATGAGTACACGTATTCTGTTCCACTACTTTGTTATTCTTTTCCATATCCAACATACATACACATTAGTCATAAAAATGTGACTTCCTGCTGTATTTCCAGTGTAACACATGAGTGCTCCATAAAATCTAGTACAGAAAATGAAATGTAGTGTAGACAGAAGATTTTATTTATTCCTGGGGCTCCCTACAGCCAACTCATATCATGTAATTCTACTTAGCACTTCTGGACCATTTCCTTCCAAGTCCTTTCCAAGCATTACCTAAGTGATACAGCATAGGTGAGGGGTGGGACGCTGGGAACTTGAACTATAAATGCAGAACTGTTAAACCCAGTTCGGAGGAAATTAGATTTTAGAACTGGAAAAGAAATGTGGCCCTGACACTAACACCCTGTCTCACTTCAAATGACCAAACCTCCACCTCTACTCCAACATCTCCATGAGGACAAGGAGGATATTATATTAACTGTATGGAAGACTGACAAGGGGTTTTCCAAAGATTATGAAAAGCTGTAATTCCCTAGGGGCAGCCACATTAAAAGTTGGTTGTTGTTTTTTTCTTCAAGGTGGTTAGAAAAAGAACTACCACACGTTGTGGTCAAGACACAGGACATAATAACTAGAAAGGCCAATGTTCAAGAACATTCCTCGTTTTAAATTGCAGTAGTAGCACTTGCTATTTGTTAAGTGCTTACTGGGTGCCAGACATGAGAGATAAAGCATCTTTAATTTTTTTTACAGCACTCAACATAAGGTCTTGAAGCCTCAAAATCCATGTGCTTTGCCCCACAGTCTTTGTGGTTCCTGTTAGCTGTAATGTAGGAGGATCCGCTCAAAAAGGCACCTTTTAGGAAATGTTGTCAGAGAGAAGGCCAGAAACTACTAGCATAGTGCACTCACTGAATGTTATTCTTTCAAATGAATCCTTTTCATCTTGAATAAAGGGATGAGAACAGTGAAAGGTGGGACCACTGGGGAGTGAGTCTTGGGGTAGCTTTCAGTTATTAGCTATAGACCTCGAGTCACTTGCAGTGTTCTAAAAACAATGGCATATAATGTCAAAGATCCTTTATAATACAGGTCCTGTTTTTATGTGTTGTCTCCTCCTACTCTGGTGTAAATCCCAAGAAAAGACATCCTCCAATTCTTGGGGAAGAGGTAAGCTTGACTAGTTTGTCACCATATCTGACTCCCCCTTCTGTCTTCTCCCTCTCCCCCCCGCTTTTTTTTTTTTTTTTTTTTTTGCCAGTTCTGGGGCTTGAACTCAAAGCCTGATCACTTTCTCTGAGCTGTTCTGCTCAAGGCTACCACTTGAGCCACAGCTCCACTCTGGCTTTTTGCTTGCTAGTTAATTTGGTATAAGAGTTCCACAGGCTTTCCTACCCTGGCTGGCTTCAAACTACAGCCCTCAGATTTCAGCCTTCTGAGAAGCTAGGATTATAGACATCAGCCACTGGTACCTAGCCTCTTTTCTTATCTTTTTATTAGTATATATTAACCATATAAAGAAGTTTCACCATGGTATTTCATACATGTATGAAATATGTCAAGGTGAGGTACAGAGGAGTTACAGTTACATAAGGTAATACGTAAGTTTCTTGTCCAACTTATTACCCCTCCCCTAACCTTCCCTCCTCCCACCCCCACTCCCAAGTTGTACAGATCATTTCCAACATATGGTCTTGTATATATCGCTGTTGCATTGGTTCCCCCTTGTTCTTTGTCTCACCATTCTGTTGTTCCCCCTTCCCTTTCCTAATTGAAATAAACACATATACAATACAGGGTAAATCAAATACAGTGACAACAGGGGATATACCATAGGGAAAGAATATACAAAAGAAACAAAAAACACATAGTACATTGCATGTACTGTGTTGCTATTGCTCTACCACCATTCTCCTTCCCTTTTCCCAGGTTCTTAAGGGGTTGCGTTGTACCATCTTCATACATAGACATATGTATTTCAGTATTTTTCACCCCTTCTGTCTTCCTCAATGTCTCATACCCTCAAATAATTCCTTAATTATGTAATCTTTGTGTGTGTGTATGTGTGTATACATCTATGTGTACTTTTTAGATCTAGATTCTGAATATGAGAGAAAATAGGCAGTCTTTGTCCTTCTGAACCCGACTTCACTTAATATGATGTATCTAGTTCCATCAGTTTACTTGCAAACATGTTAATTTCATTTTCTTTTTTGCCATGGAGTTTTTTAGATTTAATTTTATTGTCAAGGTGATACACAGAAGGGTTATAGTTTCATGCATACGATAGTGAGTACATTTCTTGTCAAACATTGTTACCCCTCCCTTGTTTTCATTTTCTTTATCCATTCATCAGTTGAAGTACATCTAGGTGGATTCCATTGCTTGGTTACTGTGAATAGTGTTGCAATAAACATGGGTGTGTTCTGTTGTACTGACTTACACTTTTTTGGATAGATACCCAAGAATGATATTGCCAGATCATATGGTGGCTCTAATTTTGTTTTTGTTTTGTCTTTTTTGTTGTTGTTGTTGGTCATAGGGCTTGAATTTACGGCCTGGACACTATCTATGAGCTCTTTTTTGCTCAAGACTAATGCTCTACCACTTTGAGCCACAGTACTACTTCTGGTTTTCTGGTGGTTAATTGGAGATAAGAGTCCCATGGACTTTTTTACCCAAACTGACTTCAAATTGCAATCCTCAGATCTCAGCCTCCTGAGTAGCTAGGATTACAAGTATGAGCTACCAGCACCTGGCTCTAATTTTGTTTTTTTTTACACCTCCATCCTTACTTCCACAGTGGCTTCACTACTTTACATTACCACCAACAGTATATATAAGTCCCATCCTCCATTTTCACTAGCATTTGTGGTGTGGGCTGGGCTTAAGTGTCCCTTAAAGCTACCTTTTTTTTTTTTTTTTCTTTTAAGTATTTCAAATGCAGGGCATAAGGTTTGTTCTTCTAGAATCCAAATAAATTCTATAATGTCTCAAAGAGACAAAAATTTGCTGATTGTGATTCTGATTTCATATTCTCAACTTTTCTCACTGCCTTTGAAATCTAGTTCATGAGGGCCAGAGGCTCTGGGGGCTTCAGTCTTCTCTTTATGATGTCTGCCCTATCTTCCTTGAGAATCAGCATTTCCATCAAAACACAGAGGGCTAGACAAGACTGTTTTTGTTTTTCTTCAGCCCTAATGCATTACATTTCATATTATGTTTATCAGATGCAAAAGAATGTACAAAATTGAACTTGGAATAATGAGTGCATAAATGTAACAAGTAGTATAACACAGAGACTATAAGATCAAAATTACTGGACTACTGAAGCAACAAACTTGGTAAGTTTTAAATTTAAGAAATAGTATGTTTATATAATGTGTAGCATTTTTTAATTCCCAATATCCTGGTGTGCTTTGAAGAGCAATATATTAGCAAAAAAGAACAGATACTGTTAAGATTCTACTTACATGAGGTATTTTCTGTGGTCAGATTCATGCACAGACAGAATGGTGGTTACTGAAGGCCAAGAATAGGAGAAGTGTGGAGTTACTCGTCAGAATTTCAGTTTTATAAGCTAATAGGACTTTTGCATATGGGTGGTATATTCATGATAAAGAAAATACATTTAATTCCACTGAAGTGGTAAGTTTTATGGTATTTGTGTTTTAACCACAATTTTGAAAAGAGATAATGTATTACACATTCAGCTACAGAGGATCTGTTGTATTTCCATATTTTTATTCAAGTTGCAGGCATCTATTTTTCCTAATAATAAAAGTTGGACATATAACATGGAAAGCAAATTTTTTTCTTTGTAGATGACATAAACATACCTTGAAAACCCAGAGGTTCCAGTGAAAATTATTAGAAATATGAGTATTCTATAAGATGTCTGGTAAGAGAATTGATTTTAAAATATTCTATTTTTAGAGTATTCTTAAAATATGTAACGAAATAGCAATTTCATACAACTTTAAAATACTATATATAGAAATAAGAAGGACTTATAGAATCTGAATGAAGGAAAACTTTAAACTTTAAAGACATGACTTAAAGTAAGCATCAAAAGTAAGCATCAAATTTATGTATGTTTTTATATTCCATATATATATGCACACATATAGCTGTTGTCACAGCTGGCACTCAACCATTTGAGTGATGTCTCTAACCTGGCTTCTTGCTGGTTATTTGCAGATGGAGTCTCTCAAAATTTTCTGCACATGATAGCTTTGAACTTTGATCCTCTGGATTTCAGCCTCTTGAAGAGCTATAGGTACAAGAGTGAACCATTGGCATCTGGTTCCAAAACATCCTTAACTAAAAATAGAAAAGGAGCGCTTAAACTAGATTGGTGTCTCTTGTATCAAAATGTATTATGAAAGCTAAAGTAATTTTAAATTATTGAGTGGAACAATGATGCAATTCAAAAATAGAACCAAAGTGTATAAAAGAATTTTCTACATGATAAATGTGTGTTCCAAATAATTTGAGGAATAGTGTACTTTTATTTAATTACAGAAAGGCATTGGCCCTTTGAGAAAAAGTTAAGATTTTGTTTTTGATGTAAACTAAGTTCATGAGGACTTAAAAATATCAACTTAAAGTAACTAATTAAGGGCACAGAATGAAAATACAAGAGATGCTCTTTATAATGATATAATGGAAAGGCCTTTAAAATAAAGACTATTGTACCTGAAATGAAACAGAAATGGTTAAAAAAGTAGTATTTCAAAATGAAAAATTTCTGCAAAGAAGTATAGTTGATAATGTTGATAGAACATGTTAAGAACAATGTCCTTAGGACCTAAAGTGTTCTTAGAAATAACTAGTAGGGCTGGGAAGGTGGCTCAGTGGTAGAGCGCTTGCCTTGCATGCCTGAGGCCCTGGGTTCAATTCCTCAGTACCACATAAGCAAAAGGAAAAAAGTCGGAAGTGGTGCTGTGGCTTACGTGGTAAAGCGCTAGCCTTGAGCTGAAGAGCTGAGGGACAGCGCCCAGGCCCAGAGTTCAGGCCCCACGACCAGACCCCAAAACAAAACAAAACAAAAAAGAAATAACTAGGAAAGACCAATCATCTAATTTCAACTCGCCCAAAAAAAGAAATCAGCTCATAAAAAACTGTTCATAAATATAAAAGCAATTTTTCTTTATTATAAATTGTATTAATGTCATAGAATAAAATTTTATAATTTTAATAATTTTATAAATTCATTTGACTTTTAATTTATATAATTTTATGTATTTTAAAACTAATTTTGTTACAGTTTTTATCGTATTTAAAAATAATTTTTAAAGCAATATTGTTTTATTATAATCTAGACAGTAATACTGATTTCAAAAGGTGATTTGCCATTTCATACATCAGTTGGGCAGGGTCTGTTCTATTGTATGGGTAAAGCATTCAGGAAAGTAAGCACTATCCCACTGTTGTGGTTTGAGTAGGAAGTGTTCCCCCAGGGTTCATGTGTTGAAAGCTTGATTCCCAGCTGGGAGGTGATTGCATACCAAAGATGAAACTGCTTCAATGGAGTAATTCATTGATGAGTTCATAGCTGGATGAACTATTAGCAGGTGAAGGCTAGTTGGAGGAAGTAGACTATTGAGGGTGTATTTGAAGAATAGACATCATCCAAGTTCCTCCCTGTCTCTCTTCCTCTCTGTTTCCTGGCCGCCTTGAGGTGAGTATCTTGGCCACATGCCTGCCACCAGGATATTATACCTTGCCGTTGGACCAAAGCAATGGGTCCACTGTACCTTGGACTGAAACCTCTGAAAGTGTGAGCACAAGAAACCCTTTCTCCTTAAGTATTTGTCACAGTACTGAAAAAATGAAGAACACATTCATCTCAATAGAAAGCAAAGAGGAAATTTCCTACTTATAGCATAATTGACATCTTGGGAGGCCTTTTATACAATACATATCAGTAATTTAAATGCACATACTATTTTATCAAATAACTTTTATTCTAAGTATTTAGCCTCAAGATATACTTTCATTTGAGAGTAAAGTCATATGTGTAAATCTCATTTCAACTTTGCTTGAATATGAAAGAACAAGGAACAATGAATCTTTCTAAAAATAAAAGATGAAGTAAACTATGGTATTTTCATTCAGTGGAATATTAAGTAGATATGAGAAGAATATGGTGGATATGATTATATTACAAGGCCAATTGCTTACAACGCACAGTGACAGAGACAGATCCAATCATATATGCTCAATTCATATTCAGTAAAAAAGAAAACAAATAACCATTAAATGGCTGCTATTGGTAATTTTTAAGCATATGAATTGAACAATAGTGTTCGATTTTTGCCTGCCAATGGGGAAATATGTAAGAAATGATAACAAGATTGGTTAGACTATATATTTACTCATCTTTTTGTTGGGTGATTTAATTGGTTGAGTTTATTCACTCATTCCTTCATGTATTTAGTATTTGTTGTATAACATGTTGACAGGTACTGAGTTCTTACTGGAAGTCTAGTTGATAGAAGTATTAATTCAGATTGTAGCATATCAATATACACTGAAAATGTTCACAACTCTTATCAAGTACTTTACTGTCTAGAAATTGACCTGGTATATGAAATCAGCTAAAAGTGTGCCCAGAGGTACTTCGAAAGATATCAATAAGTGTACAACATAAGTGAGCATGGCAAAGTAGGCCAAACTTTGTCTTTCTCATGTGTACACCTCTTGGGTTTTGACTTAACAGATTTTCTCACTAAGGGATGGATTCCCTTTCTCCGCCTTTTTATTGTGGGCTCATCATGTGACTTGAGTTGGCCAATTTACATTAAAGGCTTTTGTACCTTGAGAGGTGGTGTTGGAGATCCTGAGATGGCAGTGGGAAGAAGCCCAGGTCTCCCCATGAGGTTAAGAGACCACACAGGTGTGCCAGCCATCCCAAATTCTCCACAGAACTATGAGCTAAAGAAATAGTTCCTTAAAAAAAAAAAAAAAAAAAAAAAGAAATAGTTCCTTCAAGCCATCATCTGTGGGGTGTGTATGTATGTGTGTGGTTTCTTAGACAAGTTCTCATTATGTAGTTCAGACTGGCCTCAAACTTACCACCCTGTCCCAGCTTCCCACAGGTGTGCGCACTCAAACCTGGCCAAACCATCAAATTTTGAGGGGATTTTTTTTTTTGACAGTCCTAGGGCATGAACTCTGGGCCTAGGTAATATCCCTGAACTTTTTTTGTTCAAGGCTAGTAGCAATCTACTACTTAAACTGCAGCTCTACTTCTGGCTTTTTGGTGGTTAACTGGAGATGAGTCTCAATGAGTTTCCTGCTCAGGCTGGCTTTGAACCACAGTTCTCAGTTCTCAGTCTCTTGAGTAGCTAGCATTACAGGTGTGACAGAATAGCACCTGGCTTGGTGATTTGCTTTTAACCAAGAAAAGGCTAATTGATTGTACTGGTAATTGAAAAGAAATTTTCTCCAATTTGTCCAACATAGGCTAAAGAAAATATCATTTATCCATAGGAAGAAATACAATTCTGCCACTATTTATAGTATGATAGTATAGTATTTATAACATGGCACAGTTTGATACTAACATTAGAAATTATTCTCCATGGGCTGGTAAATGAAAAAAAATGTAAACAATTGCATAAAATATGCCCTTGTTTCTGTAAAACAAATGAATGATGAATATGTCATACTCTAATACGTCGTTATACCCTAATTTTTTAATTTTTTTAAAAGTTAAATTCTTTGCTTTTCTCTGTGGTCTCAATTATCTAACTTGGATGAAAAGAAATAGTAAGACTTTTTTTAAGGTGATGCTGAATACTGTCTGATTTCTTTGGGTAATATTTTAATTAATTAACTTTCAAAACTAGCCATTGTCTGTATTTCTGTCCTGCTCTCCAGGACTGCCTTCCATCCATGTCTTTCCTCACCTTTGCATTGTGAAATTTCCATTTGCATCATTGCCCTCAAGTTCCCTCTCCGTGTCTTTCTTTTTCCATGGTGTTGGCCTCCATGAAACATTCATTACACTCTTATTCTCTGCTTCCTTTCCTGTCTCTGCTCGGGTTCCCGTGAAGGATTTGTGTTTGTGAATGAGACCTGAGAGCATTTGGCTACAGATGTACTTTCGTCTTTTCAGGAAGCAACGCAACGTGAGAAGACCTGGATGGGATGAAAGTGACCAAGTGCCAGGGAAGCTGCTGAGTGGTTCTGGGAGGTGGTAGAATTCGTGTGCACGCTGGAGATACCCTGAGTCTCCACCCGTGAGGAAGTGCTTGCAGGCGCCGTGCAGAGGGAGGTGCTCCCAGAGTTCACTCTGAGGGAAGTGTTCACTGACTCCAGTATGAGGGAAATATCCCCAAGCCCCCCACACAGAGGAGATGCTCCTAGACTCCGTGTAAAGAAAGAATGTGATGACCACACACCAAGCCTACCCCCTTCATTTTTGTCTTTTACTAGGGAGGTCACTATAGTTCTATATTTTCCAGAATGTTTTTTAAAATTGATTAATGTTGAGGTAAGTTCCTCTTAACTGGGGAAAACTGAGTACCCAAACCACTGAGTGGTTAGAGCGGAGTTTAAAAACTAGATTTTTACTTTAAGCTTCCACAAATAGAAACTCTGAAAGGAATAATAAGACAACGTTGTTTCATTTTGCTATTGAAAATTTAAAACACCAATAAATGAAAACCTAAGAATTGATAGATTGGATTAGGAAAAAACGAATTTATTTTCTACCTATATGTATCTCTCTACTTACCCATCTTCCCCTTCATATATAGCAAGGGAATACATTTTTTGAAGTGAGTTTGTATCTGCTCTGTTACCATGTTTATGAAACATTTGGGGGCAATTTTGAAGTCTTTGTATTAGTTTTTTCAACCCTCAATCAAAATGCTAAGTGATGCAGTGCAATTATGTGGTTTTATGAGCTTTAGGATAGTTTTTGGTTTTTTTAATTGGTTCAGCCCCATGTTTTCCTAATGGCTACAAATGATTAGAGAAGGCTTGGAGCTATGAAATCTGCTTAGTGAAGGTAATCCTGCCCTGGTAGTCATTCACTCTGCCTGAGGGGGAAAATGTAGTGCTTAATATATTATCAGTGTAAATGGTTGCACCAATGCTAAACTGCATCAACTATCAACCATGCATGTGTACTAATCCATAATTACAGTCAAAACACTTTCTTGGAGTAACCAAAGGTTTATCTATCTTTGATTTTTTTAACACCATGCATCAAGAATGGGAATAAATTCCTCAAAGCTATAACTAATCAAACTAAAACACATGGCTGTTAAATAAAGGAGCAGATCGCTAAGAGAATAATACTGAAATAATGTGGTTTGAATCAGTTTATTTTAAATAACATAAAACTGTACTTATGACTGCACTATATGTTATGAGGAAGGTCAGCTGACACTATGAGGGGAAAGAGCTAATGCAGGCTCTCAAACTCAGAGAGCAAAGTCTAGGACGGTGTACCAAGTCAAATTGGTGCTTTCAAGTGTGATGAGCATAAACTCTTGGTTTATCCAGCAAACATTTGTTACAGATTGTGTCTCAACCATAGTACTAACTGCTCTGGATACATGGCACAGGCTTTGTCCTCAGAAAAATGTAACTAGAGCCTACAGGTGGGCAGTCACATCTACATTTCTGCGTGCAAAGTAGCCTGCAAAGTAGCCTGAGTGATAATTAATGTGAACTCTGCAAAGAGAGAAGAGATGATCACAGACACAGATTTCCAGCATAGGCATTGGGGAGACCTGGATGTCAGTCTCATTTCTACACAGCACTCCTTCCGTGGGCACATTTACTCAACTTCACCAGTGTTACAATTCTCATCAGTAGGATAAATAGTATTAGTAAGCACAGCTACAATTTCCCTTGCTTTGTAAGAGACTGGACAGAGGCTTGTGGAGAAGTCAGTTATTCTGGTTTTCACAGCTGGGTGAGAGAGTAGTGACTTGCAGCCCATATTTGCTGCTCCACAATGACATCTGGAAAGCAAGGACTGCTGAGAAGCTAGGACTCTGGAACTTTCTAATATTATCCCTAAATATGCAAAATCTACAACTACTGTGAAAAAACATGTGGCAGTTTGACATTACGTTGATTTTACATCTCACTACTAAGAATTTACCCAAGATATAGGAAAGGAGGCTTGCTTACAAGGAATTTTTTTTTCATGAATGTTCATGGCTTTTCTCATCATAATTCAAATCTAGAAACAACCTACACATCTATCCAAAGAAGAATAGGTAAACAAATTTTATTATGATTATGGTGTAATTTACAATGAAATGTGACTCAGAACTAAAAAGTAATAAGCTAAAATCAAGCACCTCAATTCTAGCTGATCAGGAGGCTGAGAACTGGACTAGTGTAGTTCGAAGCCAGCTCAGGCAGCAAAGTCTATAAGATTCCATCTCCAACTGAAAAGCCAAACTGGAGGTATGACTTAAGTCCTATAGAACCAGCTCCTGAGCAAGAAAGCCAAGAGAGCAGCTTGATGCCTGGAGTTCATGCCATAGTACAAGCATGTACACACACACACACACACACACACACACACACACACACACACACACACACACACACACACACACACACACACGGAAAACTACTAATACATGGTAACTTGGATACCTCTCAAAAATTATGTGCTGAGTGAAGGAGTCAAACTCAAACAAATAGATATTATGTGATTCTATATACACAAAAAGGCATAGTATATGGTGATAGAAATCAGAACAGTGATTGTAGATGGCTTGCAGAAAAGAGGATCCTCTGGAGAGAACAAAGATCTGGAATATGGTCTCAGTCTTAATATAGCTATAGCTTATGTAGAGGAATGCATTTGTAAAAAACCCATCATTTAGACTTTGAACCACACACTGTATATAAACTGAATAAAATTTTTTTTTTTGTTTGTGCTACAACATGTTGGATCCAAAGTCATGCATGGACAAAATGTAGCTCACACTATCGTAAAGCAGAGTAGGGATGGAGGAATCTGTTACTGCCTTTGGTGAGCACCAAGGGTAGAGACACCTGCCTTTTCACTACAGAGGAGTAGCTGCAGGGGTGGGGAGGAAAGGGAGCCCACCTGGCTTTGGTCATAGAACTCAGGGCCTGGCACTTAGCCAGAAAGATGGATGAAAGAACAGGAGCTCCATAACTGCCCTGGGACTGCTCTACAGTCCTGCTGTTGATGCCATTAGTCCAGTTCTAGACTCGAGGCTGGTCGAGGATTTCATGAATACTGCTGCCACCAATGTAGTTCACCCATTTGGAGACACAACAGTTGCTGTGGTTCAGCTTAGGTTCTCTTATTTCCAAGTGGCACAGCTTGAGGCCAGAGGAGGCAAATGGAATCTCAGAGTTCATGGAAATGTGGGAGGGTCAAGCTCATTTCTTTGCTGTCATTGGTGGGCAAAAGTGCACTAATCTTTCATGCCTGCCACCTCTTGATCTTCCACACAATGCTGTTCTTGTACTTGGCCTTTCCCTTCCTGCAGATTACCTGCAGCCTGTGCGTGTTCTGTGGAATTGAGATTCTTTCCTCAATGGGCCAGGATTGAGGGCTTGAAATTGGGCTTGATGAACACTTTGACCTCTAGTTTGATGAACTGACTTCTCCAAAGAGTAGAATCATATTAGTGGAAGATGCAATCATTCATAGTAATTAATTGCTTCCCATTCTTGCTTGTTTTATCAGCTGTGTAAAACTTTATTGAGATCATACAGATGGCAACAGGAGCCCTTGTTTATGAGTGTATTCCTCCTGAGGCGTACACTTGGAAAGCCCTTTCCAGAAATTTCCAGTCATAATCATCATTTTCTTGACAATTATCTGTAGAACCTGGAGAACTGAAGGTACTTTCTTCCCACCTTCACGGAAGAAAGGTCTAAAACATGGTCACCTCTGTGGCTGGGTTTGTGGAAAACTAGAGGCTGAAACAATCGCAGCAAGCAAGTGACCTCCAGGAACAATGACTGGCTGGAGAAAAATAAAAAAGCCCTGGTTTTGATTCTAAACTCCAACACTTATTTGGGGCTAAATTACTAATTTATCCTAAGCCTCAATTTCTAATTTTGTAAAATGAAGATAATTAAAGTTGCCTGGAAGGTTATTGTAAAGATTTATGCCAAGTCATTTATGTGAAATCACTCCCAACTCCCTACTGTAAACCTACTGCCTTTCTAGCTGTACATCCTCCCAGTTTTCTTCCAAGCACTGACCTTTAATACAATTTTGTATTCACCTGTGTGGGTAGGTGATTAATGCCATTCCCCTCCTCCTGCCTAATCCCCAGGGCAAGGAGCATGTGCATCTTTGCTCACTAGCATCTACTACAGTACTTGGCATATGGTAAACCAGTGATAAATGTTTGCTTAATGAATGAAAATTGTTATTGTAATCAATTTTTCTTCCCACTTTGGTAAAAAGCCGGTAAAACTGTAAAACTCTCTACCCTTCTCTCCTTCCTATAATTAAACACACACACACACACACACACACACACACACACACACACACACACACACACACACACACACACACACACACACACACACACACACACACACACAGAGTCTGGATTACTTTGTGGGCCTTCTTTTTCCATTTGTTATTTCCCCAGGTTCATTAGTACCAAATTTTCCTTGTCTCACAATGAGTGTGTGAAGGTAAAAGTGGGGAGATTCAGGTAAGGGCATAGTGAGGAGAGTATGTTTGGCGCATAGTGAGGAGAGTATGTTTGGCACATGGGGAGACTTGTCTCTTAATGAGAGCCAGGGAGAGATAACCCTACCCTCAGGACCTGCAGTAGGAGGCTTTGTCACAGTCTTTAAGGGATCTGCAGTCTTTGTTGTTTTATTAGAACTTCTACACTGGAGGGCTCTCCAGGCCCCTATCACTGCTTCCCATCAAGGTCTGGGGTGTCATGTTTATCTGTGTTACTCGTGTTAAACTTGTACCTGCTTCCCTGAGTGGTTTCAGGAACCTATCTTTGGGGGAAGACTCCCATGTCAGAATGGAGCAACACGGCAGTATATTATGATTCCTTTTCTTTTTCTTATTCTTTTTTCCTGCTTTCTGGAAGCTCAGTGGGAGAATACAATTGTGATCACATGGTTTGTGACAGTCCTCTAGAGTCTGTCACTGGCTTTAATATTTAGGAGGGCAAATATTTTGGACAAAAAAGAAAGTATTTATTTGCTCTCCCCCCAACTTTTTGTTTTTGAAATATAGATGTCCCTGAACTTATAGTCATGGGATTACATCATAAAAACCCACTGTAAATTAAAAATACCACTAACCAAAAATGTGCTCACTGCACTTAACTCCTGAGCATCACAACTTCACAACACAGACCTCTACAGAGTGTCCTGATCATCAGAGCACAGATTGCTAGCTTGGAAAACTCAGATTTCAAATTGGAAGTATAGTTTCTACTGAACTTATATTGCATGTATGTCACTGTGAAAACTCATAATCGAAAACTGATAAATTGAGCAATGGTAAGTCAAAGATGATCTGTAATTGTACTAGAGGCACAGGAAATGATAAAATAAATCATAAAAGGCACAGGGAAATATTATTCATCTTCTACCATTTTGTTTTTATTTTCAGGTATAAATAGATAAGAATTAGAACATTTTGTGGAGCACAAATACTTATGAATATGTTCCTTTCTATTTACAATGAGGTAGTATCCTAATATGTTTTCTACGCATAAATGAATATATGGGTCTGCTTTACTTATTCATCAAAAATAGAATTGTGTTATCCGGTAACCATTTTATAAACCCAGCCACAAAGTAAGAAAAAACATCCCACCAGTTGCAATAGCTCCCACATATTCTTGCAAACTGCTGAAAGAGAAAAATGTTCATAACAAGTATTTTTGGAAAACATGACTTTTTAAACCTAGTAGCAAAAAGTTAGTAGAAGTTAAGTTAGAGCACTTTTTAGTCTAGACCTGGCTCATGGGTTTAATGAAATTATCCTCAGCAAATAATCCCTTACCTCTAGTAGAAGCTGTAGGTGGATTCTATAAACACCATTATGGTATGTCTACAACTTTATGATAAGCACTTTTAAGAAGGGCTTAATCTCTGCACTGATTTGCAATTCCTTCCTGCCTGCCATGCTCTTGATCTTGTTTGGGAAAGTAAACTTTTTGTCACTTGTCTCTAAAATGTCGTTTAGTCCAGCATGATTCCTTTGAGAGACATTAGTGAGGGAAGAGGTCAATAAAGGTGAGACCTTGAGGGAGGCAAATGGAAGAGGTATGGGAATGGTGGCCTAGGTCCAGTGCTTCTCCACTTAAGGTCAGCCTCTTCAGGACCTCAACATAAAGGACTGCAGGGTCTGAGACAGCTTCAGGAGGTGAGGGTAAGCAGTTCATGAAATGGCCACAGGACCCTTCCCTGACTCCTCAGAGAGGATGAGGAGCTGGACAAAGAGACAACTTTGCAGCCCCTGTATGTCTGAAGCCACCACCACCAAGGTTCTAGACAGACACATGCAGGATCTAATTTAATCCTCTTGTTGACCTCATGGAGGATATTATTCTCAGTCTCCTTATCATACAAAAACAAACAAACAAACAAACACTGAAGTTTTCAAAGTTTAAGTAAGCTTGCCCCTCTGTTGGTCGTGGGGCTTGAACTCAAGGCCTGGGTACTGTCCTTGAGCTGTTTGTGCTCTACCACTTTGAGCCCCAGCTTTATTCTGGTTTTCTGCTAATTAATTAGAGATAAGAACTTCACAGACTTACTTGCCCAGGCTAGCTTTGAACCTTGACCCTCAGATCTCAGCCTTCTGATTAGCTAGGATTTTTTAGGCATGAACCACCAGCACCTGATTTTAAGCTCATAGTTAGCAAATATCTGACCAGAACCCCGGGCTCTGTTTATTTGTCAGCAATGTCAGAAATCAAATAATTTAATACTACATTCAGGAATATAAGGCTCACACACTCAGTATAGGATTAGTTTGGGATTCAAAGAACTAAAACTAGAATAAATCACAATAAAATTGTTTAATTAAATGACTGTCCAAATAGCATCTAAACTTTGTAGGCTCCTTAAAGAGCTCAGAGTAGTGACTGTTCTCATTCTCAGAGCTCAGTGGGAGTTGAGGCAAATCCATAGCCTGAGGGGCTACACAGGGGAGGAGCCAGAAGCCAGAAGCCAGCATGAGTGCCCTGAGGAGGATCACAGCAGTCAGGCTGCCTGGGAATCCCCCACCAGCAATGGGAACACCAGAATCACTTCATTTCCTTTCTTACTCTATGACCTCCCTTTTTTTTTTCTAAATCTCTCTTCCCTGTCTGCTTCATTTTCACTCTCTTTGCTCTCTGATTATCTTTGGTCTCTCTGAGTATCTCCCTCTCTCTTTTGGAGGGAGAAGGAAGAGGATAATTTTTCCCTCCCCTCCATCTGCTTTCTCATTCTCTTAGCTGTTAGCTGTGTGACTTGGAGTAAATTCTGGGCATGAAGCTCATGGACGTGCCGGGTCACCTAACTAGTAACAACTCAAATTGGAACTCTGGTCACTGCTTCTCAAACAGTGCTGGTGACTATCCTCCCTGCACTGGAAGAGGGGGTAGCTGTAAATAGTTGGGGCGAGGGCTGTTAAGAGCCCTCTGTAAATGTGAGTGTCCTTGAGTGCAAGTCTAGGTTTATTTTTGCAAGTCAAGTCAGAAATCAAAGGTGTCCCACAGATGACTAAGCAACAACTAGTGGTCTTTGGGCAAACGACTTGCAAAGCTTTTGTGCTAATAGGAATCTGCTGGAAGACTTTGGGAGTGGTAAAGATGCTTTGGAGATGCTGTGGAGAAAGGCCATGAGAGAAAAGTTTTGAGGTTGGAGCCTTTTGAGGCATGTAAACCAAGGGGAATGTGATCCAGTTCAAAAGTTGCAGTTGTCTGTAGTCATTAGTGTTTTCCAGAGTTTAATTTGTGTATTTTGGTGCCCCGTTAGCTTTTAGGCCCGAATTAGGTGAGAGCAGTTCAACTAAAGAAGCCATACAACTGACTTGTATTTGGGACCCCACTGGCCTGCAGGTTTCAGTGTTTTACATACACTAACATGCTGAGAAATTTCTGTGAGACACCCACCCCACCTGGCATGCTTCTTGTGATCAGCAGCCCCAATTCTGAGTTTGCCTCCTCTTTAACGCTGCCAGTGATCCCCTGCTACCTATTCTCTGGGTGCTTCCAGATGGACAAGGAATGTTCACAGATTCATCATTTCTGTTCCCATCTCTTTCTTCCCTACAGTTCACAATTTGTACCCAAAGCTGCAGTCTTTTTCTCACTGGCTGTTGCTTCCCTTGTCATCTCTTATCGTTTCTCATTCACTGTCTCATCAACAAATCAAAGGAGCTGGGACACCAGTGCTAACAGGCCTGCTCAGCAGATCCACCTGCGTACTGGCGTGGCGTGAAGATTATTAACAGATTCCAGCAGTCTGTGAGTGTGGGTGCACTCAGAACTCGGAGGCCAGCACTCAAAGTTGGCCTCTGCTGGGAAAGGCAGGTGGAAGGGCTTCTTCCACTCAGCCCCTGAGAGAGGCAGGCCTTGGAGAGGCGGATGCAGAAAAGAAGGAAGAGAGGAAGCCAAGCCACCCTCAGCTCCAGGCCAGACAGCTGCCCTAAAGGAGAGTTCTGGAAATGCCTTCAGTGTAAGGTCCTGAGCAAGCTGCTGCTGACCCTGTGCGGCTCAGGAGTTCACTGTTTGGTCACCTCTCTGCCCCTGGCTGCAGCCACTGCTCCTGGATCTCCTCCTGCCTGTCAGGATTTGGGGTGCACATAGTTAAGAGGTGAGGTTAAACTGTAGGTACTCCAGGGGGTCACTGTGATGTTTGGCAGGAAGGCTGTGATTCCAGCTAGGGAAACCATTCATGAGCTTGTTATCCAAGTCATTGCTCCAAGGAAAAAAGTACAAGACAGACTTGAGGAATGGGGGTGGGAGGGAGGGAGAGAAAGGAGGTGGTGGGATCCTGGAGTACTTCAAAGGCAGAGGCCTGGGTGGGGCATTCCAGTCCCTTTCCCACCCCCTCCTGCCTGAGAATTAAAGAGCAAACTGGAGGAGGGAGACTCTGAAGTGCCCTCAGCCCAAGGCAGATTAGCTGTTTTTCTGAAGCGCAGGTTCTTTTGCTGCCAGCGCAGGGTCAGGTCACCTTAAGCTCCTGTCCTGTCTGAGGCTGTGGCTGACATGTGTCCCCAGGTGAATATAAAAATACCCGAAGGACAGCGTTTCCACTTGGGCAGCAGTTGCTTGTCATCCTTGCGGTTCTCAAGCTGAAACCAGTGGTCTCTTGCAGCCCTACACAAACAGCATGCAGAAGACAGAAAACACCGGTAATGAAGCATTTTTTTCCCCTTCTTTTTTGCTGAAACAAATAGGAATTTGGCCCTTTAAACCATAGGCAGCAAATGTAAATTCGAAGCCTAAAAGTTATACAGAGATTATCAGCAGGGCACTTGGAAAGAGAATGACAAAAACTCAATGCTGAGAAGTTGCCTGAGTTTGGGGGTTGCTAGAGGAACCCCCAAATTCAGTGGTTCTATCCACAGAGATGTGCTTGCCTTTTGGCATTTTAGCCAAAGAAAGGATAGTGACATAATTCTTCAAGATTTTTTTTGCAGCATCCATATTTTTACTCTGGGACAGATGGGGGACGTGTGTGTGGAGAAAGGCTATCAGAAGCAAGTGGGTTTAATGGTAAATGTTATTCCCTGGTGTTTTTATGTGTGTGGATTGAAAGAACAAGTTCCAGTCCATAAAGATTCAGGAAGGGCCCCTTACAAGGTGGGACAGACAAAGAAGGACTAAGTAAGGCAGGTCTAGAAGTATATTAATGCACCAGTTAGCCCTGCCTGTTTCTTTTGTTTTTCTTTAAATCAGGTTTTCCTCACGTGAGGAAATAGTGTTTCTAGACCATCTTAAGAAGGAAGTGAGAACCAGGCCAGTTGCCTCCTGATTGAGAATCTGTTCTCAAAGCTAATTTATCTTTGCAGACTACAGAGTTCTTCTTGAACAGTGATTTCAAAGAGTTAAACTGCTTCCATATGTCCAGCATGAGAATGGAGTTTGTAGCCTTTGGCAACCTCAGCTGAATCCAGCTGCAGCTGCTACCTGTGTGTTCCACTCTGTGTGTGTGTGTATGTGTGTGTGTGTGTGTGTGTGTGTGTGTGTGTGTGTGAGAGAGAGAGAGAGAGACAGAGAGAGAGAGAGAGAGAGAGAGAGAGAGAGAGAGAGAGAGAGAGAGAGAGAGAGAGAGAACACACACACACACACACACACACATACACACACACACTTGCATGCAGTGTATGCAGTGACATCTGAACCGTGTTCCAACTGTGTCAATGAAACTGTTATGTCTTTGTTGGGGAAGATATTAATTCTGAGCAATTACGGCTCCCTTTCCCCTCCTTCCCTCCCACCCCCACCCCTCCCCTCATCTGCTCAGCAAGGACCATGGACCATGTCAAACAATATACAACAGAGAAGAATGCAAATAAACTTTAGTCTGCATCGCCCAGCAAAGCAGTTAGCCGCCCACTTGCAAGATACTTAACTCTTGTACACATGATACACAAAGAACGCTAGCTACTTTCACCAATCCCTTTAGACCAAAAAAAAAAAAAAAGGGCAAAAGAACTGATCCTTGTCTTTCTATCTGTGAGGTTGCAGTTCCTCTTGCTAATAAAGGAGCTTTTCCCATGATGCAGTGTGATAAGGATTGGCCTACATGTAGTCCAGCAAGCCTCCGCTGATGTTTCTTGATTAGGTATCTTATCTTCCATTGAGCTGCATCTGATGAAGGTCGCTGACAACACAATGGCTGGGAAAACATCGGACAGCTCCATAAAATGGCAGCTATGTTATGACATGTCAGCCAGGACCTGGTGGATGGTAAGTTTGGCATGATAATATTTTTTCTAACCTCCCCCCTCCAAACTTCTCTCCTCCCTACTTTCTTTTGAGCCCCTCCTTTATTGTTCCATGCACATGTTATAAAGTTTGCTGCCTGCAGAAAGTTCAAGCTCAAGTTGTAAGAGCCTGGGTTGCCTCTGAACACCAGTGTGTGAGATAGGATTTCCCTGCTCTTGTGGCCAGGGGCATGGGCCTGCTCTTGCAAAAGGCACTGTGGGTTTTTGTTCTTTTTTTTTTTTTAAGGAAAAAAACTTGCAAATGGTTCACAGTGGGTCTTCAGGCTGGTTGCTGTGACATGTATGAAGGTGGCCAGACAGTGGGGGACTGGAGCCTTTCTGGCTAATTGTTCTTGCATTGGTCTTAAAACAGAGTAGTGTACTTTTTTTTCTTCGGCTTCTCTGAATAATGGTTTAGATAGTGCATTGTATGGTGTTGTGTGCACTCCTTCATCAGTATGCGACTGTCCCCCATGCTTTGCCTTAATTTGGAATCCACCTCCCTTTCAATGAATACTGTAACTGGAGCAACCACTGATTACTATGCCACTCAGCGTAATTAAATTTAGTTAATGAGGATATGCATATTCAGTTCATTATTTTTCTTTGCTCAGGCAAATGTGTGTGGGTTTGTTGTTGCTGTTTCTCTCCCCCCCCCCTCCTATTTGTCCAGCTGCAAATGTAGGAAAAGGGGGAGAAAGAAAAAGCATAAAACTTCAGGACACTGATGAATCCTAGGATTCAACTTTAAAAATAGTGTTGGGGCAGAGAGATGTGGTAATTTTCTTTCATCAGAATGTGGGGATTAGAGGTGGTAGTTTGGGGAAAGGAAATCTTTCACATTAAAAAAGTGCTACATGATCGCATTCAATGTACTGATTTCTGATGTATTAGACAATGGTCTCTTGTATGCATTAGCGAGGACATGAATAAGGAAACCTTCCACAGGCCAGCATTTAGTATAACTAGTAAGTTCATCATTGGATTATTTTATCTGAGCAGTTTTTTTTCTTTTGCCATTTTTTCTTTTTCTTTTCTTTTACCGCTTGCAGCTATGTCTTGACTGTTTTGGCTTTTGTGTAGACAATTATTACACTTATTGCAAGAGTAGTTTTGGTGGTGGTTGTTGTTATTTTACGGTTAGTGCAGTGGGAGACAATGGGTACTTTATTCTAGGTAGGGAGGGGTATGGCCAGCCTGGTGGTGGGTCAGTCCCTCCATAGTGCTTGGGCTGAGAGAGTGCCTTCCAATTAGTTCTGGTTTCTGGTACAGCTAGGCAAGAGGTTTCTTCCTAATGTGTTTGCATTTCCTGAAAGGTGGCTGTTATGCATTGCTTCTAGTCTCCTCCTGAGAGCTTCCTATACTGAGGTTTCACTCTACTCAGCAGTTCTCTGTGAACTTTCTCATTAATGTGAGATATTTGAGCTGCAGAAGAACTTCTGTTATAGCTACTTGTTGCTATTTTGTCTACTATGATTCAGAAAGAAAGGCCAATTCCTCAAGGCTCTCTATCTGCCGCCCCCCTTCACCCCATCTTGCCTTCCTCCCCTATCCCTTTATTCATTTTGGAATATATTTTACAAGTGATCTCAATCTATAGTGACAAATTTTCATTTACAAGTGTTGGTCCATTGCATTTTATGTGTACATAGGTGCAATCAACTCTTAAAATCACTGGCAGATATTTGGAGAAAGAGGTTGCAAAATGTGTGTGTGAAAGATTTACCTTACATGATTGTGCTAAGATTTAGAAGTAATGTTTTAATAGTTATCCTGTTAGTTGGAACATCATTTTAGAATGTTTTAAGAAGTGGGATTTGACATTAATATTTTCACTAAAAAATATTTTGTTGGGAAAAAATTCACTGTCTAAAGAAAACTGAAAACTGGTATCAGTATACATATTGTAAGCTAATCCCTGTATTGTTATTAAATGTCATCATTCTACTTCCCTAGAGACAGGGGTTCTCCAAGAGAAATAGGTTGTGAACACTGTTTTTAAAGAGCTATGTAATCGAATTATTCAGTTTTTTTAATGTATGCATTTTATTGCTTCAGAAGTTGCAGAATATGTACAGGGAAAATGTTCAGAGGTAAAATGCTGACTTAAAATGTGTGCATGAATTATTTTCATACTTCGTCTTTATTATATCACACACAGAGTACATAAGTTTCTTAATAGGATAATTCTGTTTTAATAAACACTTTGGGGCTAAAGTATTTAAGAGATTATTATTTATTATGTCATTTGAAAACTCCTAATGACAGATGCTTTGTGGAAACCCTAATTAATCAAACTAAAGTATGAATGAGCTTTAGTAATATACAGGAGACAGGAAAGTTCATGGCGCTTCCTTTTACATGGTTGTCCTGTTTTTGAGGTAAGGAATTATTTTTGAAAGGTCTTTTAAGGTCCTTATAATTTATTGTGACTCTTCTCTCACTGTGACACCGATGACACTTTCATTTTCACAATTACTTTATGGCTTTTGTGTAAGGAAGGATATTGTACCCTTATTTAGCTTGATCAAATGAAATTTTGGTAATCAAATCCTGAATTCCAAAGCTGCAGTGTTAAAGTATCCCAGCAATTGCTTCCTGACTTATTGTCTGTTTCACTTAGATTCTCTTGTTATGTGACAATGATCATAAATTCTACTTGACAGGGAAAAAGTCCAAACAAGGCATGCTTGTCCCGTTCTACATCTGTTTTCCTTCCTAGATAGGCATGTTTTAGCAAAACAGAGGGAAGAAAAACATTTTATTGAGACAGCTAAAAATAAACAAGTACAAGAAGAGTAAACTCTTGTGTATGTTAAATATCATCTACATACGGGCAATTGTTTGAAATGATGCTTCTTATACATTTGCCTTCTTTGGATGGGTTTGTATGTGGCATTTCTCAAGGAGAAAAATTATGTAAGCTATTTCAGTAACAGTTGTTTGGCTATATTTAGAATTCTGTTGACCTTTCACATTATTTAAAAATACCACTTGGAATATATTAAAGATATATCTTGTAAATAGCACTATTTTATAAGTATTCTTAATGATATTCTACATTTTCTTTTGAACCACTGACACACAAAACTAACAAACACTTTAGACTTTCCACTCTACTTTGTAGTGTTTATTTAAAAATTCTCCAAAGGGTTTATTAAAACTTTTTCATTAGTTATTTGGAACTTCAGTATAGTGGAGAGGCACCAGACATTATTTTCCCTCTAAATTTCCTAAGTCTAATCCTTTGATCCTCTCAGATCCAGGTTAGGACATTGGTAAGTTTATCTTAATTGTGAAGGCTAGTTATTTAAATATTAATCCATAAAATTAATTTGAGAGATGAATGGACAGCCTATGAAACTTGAAATTCTTTCAATAGTAATCAAAGTAAATGGTATATTAAACACAAAATCTCAGCTAAATCTTACAGTTTAAAAGGCTTAAAGATTATTCTTTGTTGAATACAAATTTACTTATTTCTAATATCCATTTTATTTTTCTTGAAAGATATTTTTTACTTTTTTGAGAAAGTGAACCAGACACCTTTATATAATTTGATAGTTTGTTCTAAGTCAATATTAATAAAAATGACACATGCACCACTTATTGAAGTGACTGTTTTAATTATCAAATTTTGACCCCAAATTAATGTTGATAAATAACAACAACATATATATATGACTACCCTGAAGCAAAAACTTCTCCAAAGTCTTCTTGAAGAAGTTGACATAAACTCAGTCTTAATTTTTTTTTATTTTCAGCTGGCCATCCTAAAATATATCTTCTTAAAAATGTAATTTGTCTTTCTATAAGAATTTCTAAAAAAGTCTAATAAATATACTAAAAGAATTGATGAGCTCTTGCCTATCTTAATGACAAGACTAACAATCCACTGGTGAATAAATTAGGTTTAGGTTCCTATGGTAATCTGTTAGCCAGACAGAAATATATCTGAAAATCAAGACTCTGTATTTATTTAGTTTCAATTTTTTGTTTGAAAAATACTTTATTTAAAGTATTTTCAGAAATACAATGAAAACTAACAGATCCTACACAAATAATAACCATATTAAGTAGTGGCCAGAAGATATTATGTCTATACACAGAATCAGTTTGTATATTAGAAACTTTCAATGTCTGTTTCATTTAACAAATGTTTGTGAAGCCTTTCCTCCATACTAGGCTCTGTTCCAAATGCAGGACAGCTCCCTCCAAACCCATGTCACAGTGTCACAAGAGGACACCATCTTATAAATGGAAACTTGTAGGGATTGGGGTTGATTTTTCTCTAAAATATTGGTAAATAATTACATTTGTAGATTTGCCATCCATGGGCAAAAAAAAAGCTAACACATCTTTCTGTCATGCCTTCTTAAAACCACAGGTGAATCATCACCTCTAAGTTATGTCCTGTACAATAAATAACATGGATAAAAATTAGTAGATTATTCCATAGTCTAAATACCAGTTCCTGCATGACAAAATCTAGCTACACTGATGATGATGTCTGCTTGAAAAAGTGAGACTATAACATGTGTAAATACTTCTTGTTTAGTATTTTGAATTTAGTCATAAGACAGATACTTTTTTTCCTTACATAGGATGCATTCTCATTTTCAATATGCAAAAACATATTTTTAAAAAAGGGAGTATATAGAAGATACGGTAAAACGCTATTATTATTCTACAATGCTTTCTTCCATGGGAACATTTTTTAAATTTTCATTTTCCATTATTGGTATTCACTTATATACTTGCATAATAAATGTAACATATAAACTTTGGATAAGAAAAAGTGTCCTTTGGGTCCTATCTTAGTAAATAGTGATTAGATGGTTATTAACTTATTCAGAGGTAAGGAAACACAAGTGCCTGCCTGTCCTCTTTTCCAGCTCATTTTTGGAAGCAAAGGGTCATGTTCTCTAGGAGCTTTATCTCTACCATCTACGGGAAAGCTGGTGTTGATTTTCCAGTTTAGAGAGCAGTCAACAAAGGGAGATATCTGATGCTTATGGTGTTGTTGAAACTACAGTGTATTTCTGTGGCACGGCTGAATGATGTCAATCAGTACCTTCAAGCAATTGAAAATTCCCTGAGATTATTATTTTGACATTTTCTATACTGACAAAGTATATCAAATTATTTGAAAATGCATCAGCGAAAATATACCAGTGCAGGAAAAGAGAATTGCATGCTCCTGTTCCATTTCAATGTGCAAAACAGGATATATTCAGTGCAAAAATTTTTTTTGTTTTCCTAAGAAGTTCTGCTGAGGGTGAGAGTAGTTATAGTATAGATTCCAGTCACCTCAAGGTATTTTACCTTTCAGTGCATTTTAAATGCTTAGGAGTTGGGAGAATAGAAAATACCCTGAATGTTACTTTAGGATTAGCATTATGATGTCGACTTACATAAGTGTGCTTTATAACAGGACAGATTTAGTGTACCATGTCGTGGGCAGCTTTAATAGCCATTTTCACTTCCCAATGGTCTAAAATAACCCAGAACTCTCTAAAAAAAAGTGACTTTATTCAGAGCATGCTTTTTTTGTTGGTTTGTTTTGTAACTTCTCATCTACTATGTTCATGTTGCAAGGTTGTAACATAATGGATACGTTTGTGAGCACAAGGTGGAACCCTGGGAAATGTAGATTCTCTGACCTCTGGCAAATGAATTTGCACCTCTCTCGGCTGATAGAGCCAGCTGTAAAGTGCAGATAATCATACTCATTACTTGGCTCTCCAACCTGTCGTGAGGACGAATGAGATGGGGTCCACGAGGCACCTGGCGAATACAGCGTTAGTACAGGGTTCAGAACACACACCTAAGGGGGTTTAACACAAACTGCAACTATTTATGCCAGCTTGAGTTAGAACACGTAGTAGATGCTCAAAAAATCCAGAGGGTGGATTAGTTGAATGGAAGTGTAACAGTTTTGTGGGACTTGTTATAATGAGTTGATTTTT
>NW_027204509.1:0-26384 GCF_024711535.1 Dipodomys merriami
AGATGTTAATATTGATACTGATTCTGCCTATGCTGTAGGGGTTGTGACTAATATAGTCACTGCTGTTCCTTATTCATCTAAACCCCAGCTAAACCAATTATTTAAACAATTACAAGCATTACTGCAACAACATAAGGCCAAAGTGCTAACTCACATTAGGGCTCACTCTTCGTTACCTGGGTACCTTGTATATGGCGATAATCAGGTTGATAAATTAGTTTTGCTTCTGCTAAACAAGATCATGCTCATTTACATACAAATGCTGGCCATTTACATATGCATTATAAAATACCTTATTCTCAAGGTAAACAAATTATAAAAAGGTGCCCCATCTGCAGACCAATGCATTTGAGAGTTGTACCTGCTGGAGTAAATCCTCAGGATAACAACCTAAGGAGCTCTGGCAAATGGACATAATCCATGTACAAGCCTTTGGCCATTTTTCCTTTGTACATGTTACAATAGATACTTATTCCAAATTTGGGCTTTTGCCCTTACGGGAGAAACTGTTAACCATGTAATAGAACACTTATTGGAAGTTTTTGCCATTATGGGAGTGCCTGCCAAATAAAGACTGATATTGGATCAGCCTATAAAAGTATCAAATTTAAAAGATTTTGTGAACTTTATGATGTGGTACATATTACCGGAATAGAATATAACTCCCAAGACAATCCATTATTGAACGAGTTCATTGCACACTAAAACAACAAATCAAAAAATTAAAAAGGAGGAAAAGGTTGGATGAAGGTATGGATATTTTGTGGTTTTCCATGCAAAATCCTAAAATAATTTTACATCAAGCTCTTTTTGTTCTTAACGTTTTTAACTTACCACAAGGAGATATTTTACCTAGAGCTGAGCGCCATTTTGAACAAATATCACAAAAACCTTATTTAAATGCTCCTACATAGATTAAGATTACATTGAAAGCAGAATGGCAACTAGGAACATTACATAAGGGATGAGGATAGAGTTTTGTGTCTATACAGGATGGCAAACAATACTGTCTTCCTGCACAATGGATACAGACGCGGCCCAGTGAGGACAGCCCCATATCCTGCAACGAATCAGCCACCAGTTGAGGAAGAAGAAATCCCCACTGCCCACCTGGGGACAGGTAAAAAAGTTGACTGGAAGAAGGACAGAAGATGTTACAATGCACTGGTAAACCTGTCATGGCTGAGAACTTGTTCTAGCCATGTGTGCCCTGCTTGCTGTAAACCCTGTCCATGCTAATGCTAATGTAAGTTATTCGGGCTTTTGTTCCTAACCCTCCTTTATTGGAACCTGTTGTTTGGGGAGACATGGATATAACCATCTATAATGTTCCTGCTGTTTAATCTCTCCTTGGAATAATTTGACATTTTGCAATAAGGATGATGGTAGCTTTTTAAATTTTACTTACTATACTCATCCCTTGCCTGTTTGTCTGGGGCCTCCTCCATGTTTAGTTATGAATTGGCAACATTGGGTTTTACCTGGGAAACGCACTTCCAATTCTACAACACAGCTGAAGCGATTAACTACTTGGTCCATAAATAGTAGCTGGGAAAGTGTCACCTTTGATGGCAAGTTATCCTTACCTATGTGTCCTGATTTTACTTATATTGATTTATAATATCAGCCTTTTGTGTGGCAAGAGTGTAGAGGGACATTTGGAAAAGTGTTCAATAATTTTATTAATTAGGGACCTTTTGGACAGTTTATTAACACATGTTAAGAATGGAATAGTACCAGATGTGATTTATCAAATGTTACTAGGATGCTGGAGATCGACTGATGGCCTAGGGAGATGGAGGCATTGCAGATGCATGCTGGGTTTCATGGCTGTACTCACTGCTTTTCAGACTCAATTTGGAAGGTCAGAGCAGTGCTGAAACCCGTGATGCTATCAAATGGATCGTTTTCAGGGACGTCGAACTCTGCATCCACTTATAATTTTACTTTGTACAAATCTTATGATGTTACTGCTTGTGTACCTCTGCCTTATGTATTTTTAGTGGGAAATTTTACATTTTCTCCTAATATTTCTTGTTTTAATTGTCGCCTATATTCTTTTTTTATAATTTTATTTTATTTTATTTGTGAACATACTGTACAGAGGGGTTACAATTGCATGGGCAGGATAATGCGTATATTTCTTACCAAGCAATGCAGCCTCCTCCTTTGTTTACCCTTCACATCACTTCCCAGCCTCCCCTCCCCCATCCCAATCCTTCTCCTTCCCCTCTCCCCCCCCCCCCCGCACCGACGTTGTAAAGCTCATTTTGGACATGACAAATTGTACTTCTCATTGTTGCAACAGGTCCACCTGTATCCTTAAAAAAACTGGGTTTTCCCCATCTCCTCCACAAGTTATACTGACATCAAATATAGTGAAAGCAGGGGTTATACTGTGGGGGAGGGACATACAAAGCAACAAAGAGATAATCTTATAAATGCATTAGAAACACATGCATGAAAGTAAAAAACATTAAAATACATATCTAAGGGTTCATTTTCCTGACATCACATTATCTGACCTTTTCTGCTTGACTCATAAATATACTAGATATTGCAAATAAGGGAAACCATGTGACCTATGTTTATTTGGGCCTGGCTTACTTCACTTAATATAATTTTTTCCAAACCTTTCCATTTCCTAACAAACGGGGAAATGTCATTCTTTCTGATGGAGGCATAGAATTCCATTGTGTATATATATCACATTTTCTTGATCCATTCATCTACTGAGGGGCATCTGGGTTGGTTCCATATCTTAGCTATGGTAAATAATGCTGCAACAAACATAGATGTGCTGGTAGCTTTAGTGTGGTCTTGTTTGTAAACATTTGGGTAAATGCCCAAAAGTGGGATTGCTGGGTCATAGGGGAGCTTTATGTGAAGTCTTTTGAGGAACCTCCATACTGCTTTCCAAAGTGGTTGAACAAGTTTACATTCCCACCAACAATGAAGTAAGGTTCCTTTCTGTCCACATCCCCTCCAGCATCTGTTGTTGTTAGAGTTCTTGATTTTTTGCCGTTCTAACTGGAGTGAGGTGATATCTCAGTTGTTTTGATTTGCATTTCTTTTATGGCTAAGGATGTTGAACATTTCTTCATGTGTCTATTGGCCATCCTTCTTTGTTCTTCAGAGAAGTTTCTCTTTAAGTCTTTCGCCCACTTATTTATTGGGCAGTTGTTTCTTTGAGGATTTGTTTTTGGGTGGTTTAATTTTTTGAGTTCCAAGTATATTTTAGATATGAGACCCTTGTCCGTTGTATGGCTAGTAACGATCTTCTCCCAATCCGTGGGCTTTCTATTGATCTTGCTAGCTATGTCATTTGCCCTGCAGAAGCTCCTCAACTTTATGCAATTCCATTTGTCCAAACTTTCTTTGATTTGTTGTGTTTCCTGGTCTTTATTAAGAAAATTTCAGCCTGAGCCAAGGAGACCTAGGGTTTCTCCTAATCCGTCCTGTAATGTTTTCAGAATGTCTGCTTTGACTTCAAGGTCTTTGATCCATTTGGAGTTGATTCTGGTGCAGGGTGATATATAAGGATCTAGCTTTAGTTTTCTACATGTAGTTAACCAATTTTGCCAGCACCATTTACTGAAGGACTGTCTTTCTTCCATTCTATTGTTTTAGCTCCCTCATCTAAGATTAGATGGCTATAGGTCTGTAGGTTCATTTCTGGGATTCCAATTCTATTCCATTGGTCCTGAGGTCTGTTCTTGTGCCAATACCAAGCTGTTTTGATTACTATGGCTTTATAGTAGAGTTTGAAATTTGGTATTGATATTCCTCCAGCAGTGTTCTTTCCATTGAGGAGCGTTTTTGCTATTCGGGGTCTTTTTTTGTTCCATATGAATTTTTGGATTGCCTCTTCTATTTCCTTGAAGAATGAGGTTGGAATTTTGATAGGTATTGCATTGAATTTGTAGATAGCCTTGGGAAGTATTGCCATTATCACGATGTTAATCTTTCCAATCCAGGAGCATGGGAGGTTTTGCCATTTTTCAAGTTCTGTGTTGATTTCCTTTTTCAAGATTTTAAAGTTTTCATCATAGAGGTCCTTCACTTCTTTGGTTAAGTTAATTCCTAGGTATTTTATTTTTTATGGGGCTATTACAAATGGAGTTGCTTTCCTAATTTCAGCCACACTTTTCTCATTGTTGGCATATAGAAAAGCCATTGATTTTTGGGGGTTAACTTTATAACCTGCTACTTTACCAAAGTTTTGAATCAGCTTGAGTAATTTGGGAGTGGAGTCTATGGGATTCTTTAAATACAAGATCATGTCATCTGCAAAGAGGGAGAGTTTTATTACTTCTTTCCCTATTTGGATCCCCTTTATTTCTGCATCTTGTCTTATTGCTGTAGCTTGTCGCCTGTATTCTTGCATTAATTCCTCTCTTAATTTTAATGACAGTAATAGTACTATGATATTACAACAAAGAACTCATATTTGGCTACCTGTTAAATTAGGAAGAGAATGGTCCCAAAATCCTTTGGATAGTGTTGTTATTGAATTTTTTTACCAAACTACTAAAACGTACAAAGCGTATGATTGGAGCCATTATATGTGATCTTAAACTTAATTGCTATTACCACTGTTGCTGCAGTGTCTGGAATTGCCCTATACACTTCCTTACAAACTAAGCACTTTGTGGAAGAATGGCACTGGGATTCACATGAATTGTGGGTCTCACAGGTAGAAATTGATGCTCTAATATAAACACAGATTAATATTCTTAATCAGACAGTGGGATGGTTAGGAAAAATATTATTGGTTGTGGAAAAACAGTTATTATTAAAATGTGATTGGAATTTTACTACCTTTTGCATTACTAATATAAAATATAATAAATCTATACATGATTAGAATGTAATACAGTAGTATTTATCTGGAAATTCTACAGCTCCTCAATTGATTGCTCAGTTATAATTTAATGTACATGATATTTTTGGTAAACAATTTACAAATGATGATGCTTCTAATATTGCTGATGCATTTATTAAACAATTGGAAGGGTTGGATCCGAAAGAAATACAACATAGCATTTTAAATACTACTAGTAGTATGGGAATCATTATTGTTATTATTTTGTTTGCACTTGTACTGTTATATTTGATTTTTATGAAACCAATGCAAGCGTCTATGATAACGCTGTGGAAAGCTTTTCTTTTAAAACAAAAGAAAAAAGAATAAAGTTGTGAAGACTCAGGGTCTATGTTAAAGGGGCAGAATGATGCAGGCTCTGGCCTCAGGATTATCCGAGAGCTGTGTTTGAGTATTAAGAAAGCTCTTGGATGCCGGGCTAGAGAGGGAAAATTTTCTCTCTCCCTGTCTCAAAACACATGTCACAGACTCCTGGGAGCTGAGGAAGTAGCTCTTCTGCTTGCTTAAGCATAGATAATCAGCTGGTCAAGCATTTTCCTGATATTGAAGAAGTGGTTTGAGCTTGCTCTAAAATAGGTTAGATCATAAAATACCAAGACATTGTCTCATAGGTCAAGTAAAAATGTATCTGTTGAAATTTTTGTGTGAATGTCTTCTGATCAAATCTTGGCAAAGCTCATGCTTGCTTGTCTTTAAATACCACTGACAATAAAGCACAGCATTCAGTGGCAATTGCTGTTTGCACTCTGCATCCCTTATGTCTTGGTGATTTCGTTACCCTTACCCAGGGACCCCAACGCAGTAGATGTTGACAAAAGCCCACTCGGGCAGGAAGGTTCCCTAGATTCTTATCTCCAATAAACTTCTCAGCAAAAGACAGACACAAGTGATCTGAGGTTGAAATAGTAGGGCACACGCCTTGAGAATAAATAGGCTCAGAGAGAGTGTCCAGTCCCAGAGTTCAAGCCCTAGGACAAACCAATAAAACAAAAACAAAAATAAAAACAAATCCCAAACCTAGCATTTTTCTCACTGTATACAGAGGAAGTAATTAAGGGAAATTGCTTCCTGTGTTACATACAGTTAGAAGAAAGAAGATGTCACACAATTATTCTCTTCATACCATGTTATATCAAAGCCTCAAAAAATTGCCCTTTTTCGGGCTGGGAAGGTGGCTCAGTGGCAGAGCGCTTGCCTTGCATGCCTGAGGCCCTGGGTTCAATTCCTCAGCACCACATAAGGAAAAAGAAAGATACTGGAAGTGGTGCTGTGGCTCAAGTGGTAGAGGGCTAGCCTTGAGCTGAAGAGCTGAGGGATAGCACCCAGGCCCAGAGATCAGGCCCCACTACCGGACCAAAAAAAATTGCCCTTTTTCTAAATTTATAAATTAATATCATCCATTTGTTGGCAACTCTCTCTACATTATTCACATTATAATTTTATACATGAAGTGTTGTAATTATCTATTAGCTGAGTTCTAATTATAACTCTTATGAAAGAATATTCTAGGCAAATAGAATGCAAGAAACATTTGTAAATTTGTCAATTAAACACTGTACTTAAAAAGAATTTTGTAAGTATCTTATAGAATATGAAATTACAAACAAAACCAAAGTATTTATTTTAAATCTAAACTCCAATTTAGCAAGATCTACATAGTCCTTCATTAGATTAACTTTGCTATTTCCCCAGGCTTAAGTTTTTGTAATCCTTCATCCTTTCCTTGGAATCAAACAGAGTGATGATTACTTACTTTTTCAAATTTTGGATGGGAATCATGATCCATTTTGCATCTAAGGTTCTGTAATGAAGAGTGCATTTAAAACACAACTGAGGATTATATATGAGTTGCACTTCAATAGGAAACTTGACTTCTCAAAACATAATGACAAAATTAGCCCAAACGTCCAACTTTGTATTCCTTTCTTGTTTGGTTTATTTTATTAAGACAAAAGTATACTACCTGGTCCAGGGAAGGTATCACTGTGTAATTCCACTATCTAATCTCCTATCTTAATCTCAGTGCTAGAATTCTAGCCTTGTATCACATTGCCCCTCCATAGATTCTTGGTTTATTTAATCTAGATACAGACTAGCAATTCTGAACTTCTCCAGTAATATTATGCACTGCACTGCTCAGAGTGTTCATGTACTCTTCAAAGATGTTCTAACATTTGACACAGGATATGAATATTTTCAGATGCACCTGCAGGAGTCTCTGATTCATTCCTCCATGGATCTGATCCTTTTAATAATGATTACTTGACTCTCTTACTATCTCTGGTCCCTATCTATGTAGTATTCTTAAACTTTTTTGAAGAAAGTTCACTTGAGGATTTTCTAACATTAAAAATTATCAATTGATTCTAGTCTTACTCAGGACATGTTTTCTATTGTTTTCTAACTTTTCCACATATTCTGAGAGTTGCTTCATATGTGTATTTGTGCACATATAAGTGCCTCTGTATATATGTGTATGATTGCATGTATGTATGCAAAGCCTCAACATCTTATTCAGCAACCTTGCTCATGACTGGTATTCCAATAGTTGAGCCATTCTTCCAATCCAACTTTTGGCTGGTTAATTATATATAGTTTCTCAAAGACTGTTCTGCCCAGGCTGGATGCAAACTGAACTTCCCAGACTACTTTACATTCTTAGGTTGTATTGCTCCAGTAGTATCAAATTTTAAATTACAAATATTTTGTGAGTGTAAAGACTAAGGTGTAGCATAGATTTTTAACTAAAGAATTTATATAAAGATAGATGAACATGCACATTACATATGCTAAGTGTACACTGTTAGAAATGTGATCCTAAGCTTGGTGGTGGTGAGATCTTCGGATAGGGTTAAAAGCCAGCCTGGACAGGAAAGTCCCAGAGACTCTTTTTCCAATTAACTACAAGAAAATTAAAAGTGGCACTGTGGCTCAAGTATAGAGCATTAGGCTTGAGCTGAATAGCAGAGGGACAGCTCCCAGCCCTGTGTTCAAGTGCCAAGACCACCACCAACAAAAAATATATAAGTAAAGGAAAGAAAATAAATGTGATCTTATCCACCAGTTGATGGCTAGTATAATCCCTGCTCTCTCAGGATGGACTTTTTTTCCAATTAAGTCCATGCTCTTATATCTGATTTGCATTGGAAACAGAATTATGCTTCCATTCTACTGTCTACAAAGTTGCGTGATTAGCAAGCATGATTTAAAAAGGGAGTGGCCTCATACTTCGTGTTCCACGTAGGAGTAATGCTAAGTGACATCAACTGTATAGACGTCTCTTCAAAGAAGAAATATTAGATGTTTATTGGAAAGCTAGTATTTGACTTTTTTTATTGTGAGAATACCGTACACAGGAGTTACAATTACACAGGCAAGATAACGAGCACATTTCTTATCAAGCATTGTTGCCTCTTCTTTGTTTCCCCTTCCCTTCCATTCCCATACCCCCTCTCCCCTCACCCTATTGTACATCTCATTGTTGCAATGGGTCCACCTGTATCCCTAAACGATTTGTTTTTAGAGAATATGTACAGCAAAGATTCTATAACATAACTCAGCAAAAGCAGGTGCACTGAATCATTTTGGAATTAATTTTTTTGCTTGGGAAGATTATTGATCTTGTCGTTCTTTTTGGGAAAACTTAAAGTCATATTTCACTTTTTGTTGGTTGTGTGGCTTGAATTCTGATCCTGGGCACTGTCCCTCAGCTCTTCAGTTCAAGTTGAGCGCACTACCACTTTAGCTACAGCACCACTTCCGGGTTTCTGGTGGTTAATTGAAGATAAGGGTCTCGTGGACTTTCCTGACAAGGCTTGCTTTGAACCACAAACCTCTGGTCTTAACCTCCTGAGTAGCTAGGATTACAGGTGTAAACCACCAACACCCAGCTCATATTTGCATATATGTGCACTGAATGACACTGTGTAGACAAAGAATGGAATTTTTAACCAAATGATAACATAGTAGATTTTCAGAAAAATTGAGGTAGCAGTAAATATGTCCTCCTTTTCCATTTTGTTACATTAATGACTCATGAGCTATGGGACCCTTACATTAGCATCCTGTGACATCTGTATAGGTGTATTTAGTATCAGGAAATGTTCATAGAGAAATGTAGAAAGAATGAGATTTTTAGAAAACAAAGGAGATAAGGTATGAAAGAACAGCATAGAAGGAGATACATTTATCATGCAGAGATTAAGAACTAGCCTAAGAGATTTAGAATGCTAAAGGCAATGAGGAAAAGCCTACTTGACAACTAGCTCTTCAGTAACCAAAAATGGTTCTCTAGACCAGTTTCTGGTAAACTTAGTTACTATCATTTTTTCCTTCCATCTGGAGTTATTCCTTATTTTCTGTCACAACTATTAATTAGCTTCTGCCTTTTTGGTGCCAAAACTGACCAGAAAGTTTTCAAAATCACACTTAGACTATTTTCACTTTGTGATTAGCAGTGATGACACAAAATCCTGGAATCGTTGAATTTCCAGAATTAATCTTCACCTAACATCTAAGCACATTCCTGGCATTAATTGCTGTGACTTAATGAACAAACCTTTTTTCCACACAGTATCCTAACATAAGTAAAATACATGAATTAGGGGCTATTGTCAGGTGTCAGTATGAAAGGAGCAATTATATATTTCAAGTATGGGTTCTTTATTTTCCAATTACTCTTTTTTTGCCAGTTCAGGGGCTTAAACTCTGTGGTAGGGAATTATTCCTGAGCTTTTTATTTTCTCAAGGCTAGCACTCTACCACTTGAGGCACAGCATTCCTTTCAGTGTTTTTCTTTTTTATGTGTTACAGAGGAATTGAACCCAAGGTTTCATTCATGCTAGGCAATCACCATACCATGAAGCCACATTCCCAAGCCCTAAGAGAATTTCTTAAGAAGGCATTACATTTTCATTCCGTAAGTATGTATCATAAGTTTGTCCAGGTGCTAGAAAATGATGCAGAAAGCAATACAATATAATAAGTCCAGTAAGGCTGGATGGACAATGAATTTCACAGTCTAGCCAGGGCACAGTGGGTCTTACCTCAGGGAGCTGTTTCAACAGGCTAAGCGAGACAGCTCGTGACCCAGAGCCCACCTCCAGAATGAGAGGGTCACCGTGGATTCCAGCCATATGGGGATGCTGGCCCTCCTCCTCCAGTTTTGTGAAAAGAGAGAGAAAAGTCAGAATTACAATTAAGTCGGGTGGCGGTGGCTCAGAACTCTAATCCTAACTACACAGAAGGCTGATATATGAGGATCATGGTTCATAGCCAGCCCCGACCGGAACGTCTCTGAGACTCTTATTTCCAAAGAACCACCAGAAAACCAGAAGTGGTGCTGTGGGCTCAAGTGGTAGAGCACTAGCCTTTTGCTGAGGAGCTCAGGAACAGCGCCCATGCCTAGGGTTCAAGCCCCACAACTGACAAGAAGTGGACTTCCTACCACAAGAAGTGGATTGAATAGCACCCATTGTCCTTGGGAGGATGGTAATGAAGTCAGGACGAGTTTCCTGTGAAGTTAAAATGATAAGGAGATCACCTGACTTCTCTGTGCCTCGGTTTCCCCAGATGCAAAACTCAACACAGTGAAGCATCCCCTTCCTCATGGGGATAGGGTAATAATGAAAGAGAGCCATGTTTTGTTTCAAAATCCCCACCTGTTGCATGATTAATAACTGACCCCACCTGAGCCCTTTTCGGGTATCTTCCTGTCATTTGCTAACAGAATAGCCAAGAACCTTCTCTAAAGGCCACTCCCTCCATGCCAAGTCATGCTCCAGAGATTCCCTCTGTATAAATCCCTTGTTTCCTCAAAACTGTCCTGTGAAGAGAATGAGGTCTGATGGTTGTGGCCCTACCCAGAGCTTCACCTGTGGTCAAGAATCGGCTGCTGTGGACTAAATGTTTGGGATAATCCATCTAAATCGATGACTGAGCATGGTGCTACATGTCTACCATCCCAACTACAGAGGACCAGGTCTGGTGGAGCGGTAGAGCATACCTGTCCCAGATAGGAGGACCTCAATCCAGTCCAACCAGAATCATATATTGAGTCTCTGTTTCAGAAATGCACAAGGCAGAAAGGTGGCTCCTCAGAGCCAGCGTGAGGAAACAAGCAGGGGGTCATGGTGCCCCCAGAGGGGTGTCTGACCTCGAGTAGTGGTGATTTGGGTGCAGCCACTCACCTGTGCTGCTGGGAAAATCTGCTGGAGTCTGCTCCAGGTGGGGCAAGCATCAATGGCAGTGGCATTGCAAACAGATGGGCCAAGAGCAAAGAACCAGGGCCAGGGACCAGGTCAGTGCTTTAGGAGGGCTGGCAGGCAACTTTACCTGAGGTTTGAAATCCCAAACGTGGGGAAGGGGGGAGGGAGCCAGGGTGTGGGCAGGCTTCTCAATTTCCTACTATAATCCAAAGTCGCTTGAGTCTCTTCCTCATCACTCAGCCACCTCTACCTTCCTCAACTGCTGGTAATGTTGTAAACTAACAGAGGGAATCCAGGTGCTACTGGGCATCACAGAATGTGGGCGTGGTCACCATTCTTGTATCCCATTGGTCAGAAAGAACCATGAAATAATGGGGGTGTGGCTGGATTTCTGTGATGCAAGCAGCATGGGTGGAGTCAAAAAGACAGCAGCTCCCGCAGCCCTTTTCCCAGGGACCAATTCAGTTGGAGACAAGAGGGTGACCTGCTTTATCTGGATGGCTGCACAGATTGTTGTGTATGTCTGTTTGTTACCAGACCCGGACCTTGAACTCAGGATCTGGGAACAGTCTGTGAGCTGCTTTTGCTCAAGGCTCGCCTTCAACACTGGAGCCCTGGGCTTCTGGCTTTGTTGGAACTGAAGTTGGACAGAGGTCTCAAGGACTTTTCTTCCTAGGATGACTTTGACCATGATCCTCCCATTACAGCCTTGTAAGTATCAAGGAGGACTGTTGAGAGCCACTGGTGCCTGCCTAATCATTGGTCTTGCTGATATTCTTGGACAGACCGGTGCGTACCCTATCCCCAGGTTGAAGTGTTGGGAGCTGGAGCCCACAGTTGGAATCCTGGTCCTGCCACCTCCAAATGGCAGGAGATTCTAAGGAACTCATTCCTATCCATATGAATACCAATGGAATGTGATGTATGTCCTGATTGAATGGGCAGTTCTTGAATGATTCTAGGATAAAATTATATACAATATATTATAGGACACTGATCGATTTTAGTTAATTCTTTATTAAGCATTTAAACAATCACATTCATAAAATTTAGACATAATAAAATACATAAGAATTGGGCCTCACATACTGCAAAAGTGCCATTTTTCTGCCAGGTCTGGGTTTGAAACTCATGGTCTTAGTAACTCTGTTGCACTGTGTGGGAATGGGAAGCTGGCCTCCTTGAAGTCAAGAAATTCCGGTCTGTTCCTTATGCCTAAAATAGATCCTCACCACTAGAAAATATCCTATTCATGTAGAATTTACATATATGATTTATATTTATATACATTGGTTGACTCCATATTGCATTCAGTATAGTTATTTTATTTTTTGTTTTATTCATGTATTGACCATTTATTTTATTGACTATTATGGAACATAAAACATTGATTACATTGATTACACAGGATATAGGTCTGCATATGTATTCCACTTCATACCTTACACCCAGAACTTTCAGAGAAAAGGAAAACATGTGTCACCTTCATCTTTTTCCTCCACGATTCATTTTTGGTAGTGCTGGCATCTTAATTCAATGCCTACAAGCCTACAAGGCCCAATTCATGAATGGGTGAGTGTTAGCATGCCATCCTGGGGCAAATTGAGCTGACAGGGTGTTCCCAGGACCTCAGATCAAGCCCCAGGGGTTACCAAAATAAGAAAAGATTGACATGCAGATGGCAGTACGCTAATAAATATATATCTTTATAGAGTGTCAAAGATGTTAGATAAACTACATTCTTACCAATTCCTGGGTATTAATTGTGCCTCAATGTAGTTAATGTAATTAATGTAATGTAATTAATAAATTGTTTCCATTCTTAAACTATTAATGAAATCAATGTCCTGAATTTATTGCCTTCCTTTAAGTAATAATATTCTTTCAATGCTTCATAAATATTAAATCAAATCAATCAGCCTCCTGAAATGATGCTGTCTAATTTTATAAAGCATCATCCATGATCAATTCATTCAACCCTGACATTGACAACATTCCATTGTTAATCCTGATAGTCTGGCAGCCTTCAGCAATGCAAGGTGAAGTACCCTTTGCAACAGTGTCATTCAGACCCATGATGGTCACCATGCAAAGGAAGAAAACGTAAAATGGCCATTTTTGTGCATTGCTTTCCCTTCAAGGCCTGGGGGTCTAGGATCCCAGGAGGAGCTATAGATCTAGTGGCTGTACCCCAGCCTAGGGTTATCAAAGCTGAGGCAGAGTTGCCATAACCTGAGTTCAAGCACCGTATTGAGAAAAGTAAAATAAAAAAATTAGCTCCCTGGCTTGCAATTCATGCTGTTTATTCTTCCAGGCTTTGGATTCGAACTCAGGATCTGGGTAAACCTGCAGCAATGGGGATGAAGATAAAAAAGTCAGGCCTGTTCACTAGTACTGAATTCAAGCCCCAGCCCTGGAAACATACTATTTATATACATTGTAAAGATAGGATATTTACTTACCTATAGATGTTCAACCATACATGTTTGCTGTGGTTGTTCTTGTATCTTTTGTTATATTCATTTATTTACCATTGATTGTTCTATGATGAAACCCCTTCCATGTATTACATTGATGACATCCTTTCACAAAGCATATAGATTTATAAAAATGTTCTCCATCATACCAGGATTCTCAGGATCACCAAGGATATTCAGAGAAAAGGAAAACAAGTTTTACACTTCGCTTCTTACTCCACGATTCACTTGTTGGTAGTGCTGGGATCTTAACTCAGGGCCTAGTAGGACCAATTGGCCAATAGGTCAAGGTGAACACACTAACATGTGAGCTACTAATGAGCTAGGCCATTCCCAGGATCTGACAGTGATCACCAGGGTGGTCCACTACAGTCATGAATTCATAATTTAAACATACGATCTATATTGACATACGTGTGTGTACAAAATCTTGTGTTCAGTGAATTTCTCCTTATTTTGTTTCTACTTTATGGAGGTATTGTGTATTTTACTAAGTAAGGTGACAGGTTTAACTGTGCTGACATGGAGGACAACCTGTTCCCATGGTTATAGGGTTGCCTATGAATTCCCCTTCCTAGTTGAGACTCAGGACTTACACAGGAGATGAAAATATTTAAAACAACTGGCTTCTGACATCAGGATGAATATTTTTGTGAGTGACGGGATTTGAACTGAGGTTTCAATAGCTCTGTTGCACTGAGAGGGAAGGGGAAGCTCACCATCCTTGAAGACTATAATGTCAGGCCTGGTACAGGGCCTGATTTAAAGCCCCAGGACTGAACAAAATAGCAAACGCACCTTTTTATTTTTTTATGTTTATTTAAATTTTCTTTATTTTATTTGTGAACATATTGTATGGAGGGGTTACAATTACATGGGCAGGATAATGCGTACATTTCTTACCAAATACTGCAGCCTCCTCCTTTGTTTACCCTAGACATCCCTTCCCAGCCTCCCCCCTCCCTTCCCAATCCCAATCCTTCTTCTCCCCCAAAACCGACATTGTAAAGCTCGTTTTGGACATGACAACTTGTACTTCTCATTGTTGCAACAGGTCCACCTGTATCCTTAAACGACGTGTTTTTCCCCATCTCCTCCACAAATTATACGGACATAAAATATAGTGAAAGCAGGGGTTATACTGTGGGGAAGGGCATACAAAGCAACAAAGAAATAATCTTATAAATGCGTTAGAAACACATGCATGAGAGAAAAAAACATTAAAATACATATCTAAGGGTTCATTTTCCTAACATTACATTATCTGACCTTTTCCGCTTGACTCATACAAATACTAGATATTGCAAATAAGGGAAACCATGGAGCCTGTGTTTCTTTGGGCTTGGCTTACTTCACTTGATATAATTTTTTCCAAGTTTATCCATTTCCTAACAAATGCGGCAATGTCATTCATTCTGATGGAGGCATAGAATTCCATTGTGTATATATACCACATTTTCAAGATCCATTCATCCATTGAGGGGCATCTGGGTTGGTTCCATATCTTAGCTATGGTAAATAATGCTGCAATAAGCATAGTTGAGCTGGTAGCTTTAGTGTGGTCTTCTTTGTAAGCATTTGGGTAAATGCTGAAAAGTGGGATTGCTGGGTCATAGGGGAGATTTATGTGAAGTATTTTGAGGAACCTCCATAATGCTTTCCAAAGTGGTTGAACAAGTTTACATTCCCACCAACAATGAAGTAAGGTTCCCTTCTGTCCACATCCCCTCCAGCATCTGTTGTTGATAGAGTTCTTGATTTTTGCCATCCTAACTGGAATGAAGTGGTATCTCAGTGTTGTTTTGATTTGCATTTCTTTTATGGCTAAGGATGTTGATCATTTCTTCATGGGTCTATTGGCCATCCTTCTTTCTTCTTCAGAGAAGTTTCTCATTAAGTCTTTCTCCGAGTTATTTATTGGGCAGTTGTTTCTTTGAGGATTTGTTGTTGGGGATTTAATTTTTTGAGTTCCAAGTATATTTTAGATATGAGACCCTTGTCCTTTGTATGGCTATTAAAGATTTTCTCCCAATCCGTGGGCTTTCTATTAATCTTGCTAGCTATATCCTTTGCCATGCAGAAGCTCTGCAACTTTATGCAATCCCATTTGTCCAACCTTTCTTTGATTTGTTGTGTTTCCGGGTCTCTATTCAGAAAATTTTGGCCTGAGACAAGGAGACCTAGGGTTTCTGCTATTCCATCCCATAATGTTTTCAGAGTGTCTGCTTTGACTTCGATGTTTTTGATCCATTTGGAGTTGTTTCTGGTGCAGGGCTATATATAAGGATCTAGCTTTAGTTTTCTACAAGTAGATAACCAATTTTGCCAGCACCATTTACTGAAGAGGTTGTCTTTGTTCCTTTCTATTTTTTTTAGCTCCCTTATCTAACATTAGATGGCTATAGGTCTGTAGGTTCATTTCTGGGTTTTCAATTCGATTCCATTGGTCCTGAGGTCTGTTCTTATGCCAATACCAAGCTGTTTTGATTACTAGGGCTTTATAATAGAGTTTTAAATTTGGTATTGATATTCCTCCAGTAGTGTTCTTAGCGTTGAAGAGCGTTTTTGCTATTTGGGGTCTTTTATTGTTACTTATGAATTTTTGGATTGCCTCTTCTATTTCCTTGAAGAATGAGGTTGGAATTTTGATAGGTGTCACGTTGAATTTGTAGATAGCCTTGGGAAATATTGCCATTTTCACGATGTTAATCTTCCAATATAGATGCATGGGATGTTTTGCCATTTTTTAAGTTCTGTGTTGATTTTCTTTTTCAGGATTTTAAAGTTTTCATCATAGAGGTCCTTCACTTCTTTGGTTAAGTTAATTCCTAGGTATTTTATTTTTTGTGGGGCTATTACAAATGGAGTTACTTTCCTAATTTCAGCCACAAGTTTCTCATTGTTGGCATACAGAAAAGCCATTGATATTGGGGGTTAATTTTATAACCTGCTACTTTGCCAAAGTTTCGAATCAGCTTGAGTCATTTGGGACTGGAGTCTATGGGATTCTTTAGATACAAGATCATGTCATCTGCAAAGAGGGATAGTTTTATTTCTTCTTTCCCTATTTGGATCCCCTTTATGTCTGCATCTTGTCATTGCTTTAGCTAGGCATTCTAATACTAGATTGAAGAGAAGTGGAGAGAGTGGACATCCTTGTCTTGTTCCTGAGTTGAGAGGAAATGGCTTTAATTTTTCACCATTAAGTATAATGCTGGCTGTAGGTTTGTCATATACAGCCTTCATTGTATTGAGGAATGTTCTATGGATTCCTAATTTTTCCAAAACCTTCATCCTAATGGGTGTTGGATCTTGTCGAATGCTTTTTCTGCATCTATTGAGGTAACCATGTGGTTCTTATTTTTGCTCCTGGTGATGTGATGAATAATATTAATTGATTTTGGTATATTGAACCAGCTTTGCATTCCCGAAATGAATCCTGTTTGATCATGGTGTTTGACTTTTTGGATGAATTGTTGGAGTCGGTTGGCCAAAATTTTGCTGAGAAGTTTTGCATCAATGTTCATCAAAGAAATGGGTCTATAGTTCCCTTTCTTTGATGAGTCCCTGCCTGGTTTTGGGATCAGGGTGATGATGGCTTCATAGAATGTGTTCGGTAGTGAACTTTCTATTTTAATTTCATTGAAGAGTTGGAAGAGTATTGAAGTGAGCTCTGCTTTGAAGTTCTTGAAGATTTCCGCTGTAAAACCATCTGGTAATTGACTTTTCTTAGTTGGAAGGTCTCTTATCGCTGTTTCTATTTCAATGCTTCATATGGGCCTGTTAAGCCTGTTTAACTCACCTTGGTTTAGTTTTGCCATGTCAATATTTGCTAGGAAAAGGTCCATTTGTGTCAAGTTCTCAAACTTATTAGCATAAAGTTTTGACAAGTATTCCATTATAATATTTTGAATCTTGGTTGTTTCCGTGGTGATGTTTCCATTCTCAAATCTGAGTTTATTTATTTGGGTGTGTGCTCTTCTTTTTCTCATAAGATTTGCTAAGGGTCTGTCAATTCTGTTAATTTTTTCGAAGAACCAACTCTTTGTTTTGTTGATTCTTTCTATAGTTTTTTGGATTCTAATTCATTTAATTCTGATTTAATTTTAATTATTTCTTTCCATCTACAGTATTGGGGTTTATCTTGCTGCTCATTTTCAAGGAGGTTGAGATGTCTCATTAAATTGTTGGTTCCAAATCTCTCCAATTTGTTGATGTAGGAGCTCAGAGCTATAAAATTGCCTCTGAATACTGGTTTTCTGTGTCCCAAGGAGCTGGTAATTAGTGTATTCATTTTTGTTTAATAGCATGAACATTTGCATTTCCTTTCTAATCTCGTCCATGACCCACTCGTGATTCAGCAGTGTGTTGTTCAGTCTCCATGTGATACCGGACTTTCTTTGGTGGCTTTTGGTGTTGAGTTCTAATTTTGTTCCCTTGTGGTCAGAGAGAATGCAAGGTATAACTTCAATGTTTCTGAATTTAGACAAGTTTGCTTTGTGGCCTAAAATGTGATCTATTTTAGAAAATGTTCCATGTGCTGCTGAGAAAATCGTATATTCTGATGCTGCTGGGTGAAATGTTCAGTAGATATCTGTTAAATCCAGTTGATCTATGCAGCTGTTTTGATCTGCAGTTTCTCTATTGAGTTTTTGCCAAGTTGATCTATCTAGTGGGGAGAGTGGTATGTTAAAATCCCCAACAATTAATGTCTTTGGATTTATATGGGATTTGAGGGAAACTAGTGTTTCTTGGATAAATTTGGGTGCTCCATTGTTTGGTGAGTAGATATTTAGAATTGTATTCTCCTCCTGAAAGAGAGATCCCTTAATTAGTATGTAGCGACCTTCTTTATCTCTTCTCACGAATTTTAATTTGAATTCCATTTTATCTGATGTTAGGATTGCAACTCCCGCCTGTTTATGGGGGCCGTTTGCTTGGTAGATTGTGTTCCAACCTTTAACATTGAAAATGTGTTTGTTTTTACGGGCAAGATGTGACTCCTGAAGGCAGCAGATAGAAGGGTCTTGGTTTTCAATCCAAAAAGACAGTCTATGTCGCTTAATTGGAGAGTTCAGTCCGTTAACGTTAAGAGAAAGGACTGAGAGGTATTTGGGAATTCCTGCCATGTTATCCACCTTCTTGGGGGCTGCGAAAACTGGGTTCTTCCTATGGTTTTTGGATTCTCAGTTTGGGTGCAGTTTCTTGGCCATTATTGTGTTTTTGTTGGTTTTCTATGTGTAGGACATCTTTAAGAATCTTTTGTAGAGCTGGTTTGGTGGAGATGTATTGTTTCAATTTTTCTTTGCTATGGAATATTTTTATTTGGCCTTCAATTGTGAAGGAGAGTTTAGCTGGGTACAGTATTCTTGGTTGATAATTGCTTGTTTTTAGGACATGGCATGCATCCTTCCAGGCTCTTCTTGCTTTGATTGTCTCTGCTGAGAAATCTGTGGTGATTCTAATTGGTTTGCCTTTATAGGTGATTAATTTTTTCTCCTTGCAGTTTTAAGGATCTTTTCCTTGGTCTGAGTTGTTCCTGTGTGGATTATAATGTGATGGTGGGATGTACTATTCTTCTATGTTTTATTTGGAGTTCTAAAAGTTTCTTGTATCTGAATAGGCCTATCTTTTTGCATGTTTCGGAGGTTCTCTGCTAGAATCCGGTTAAACAAATTTCCTAGGCCATTAACTTCTGTTTCTAGGTGCTCCTCTACACCCATTATCCTTAGATTAGGCCTTCTGATGGTATCTTCCAAGTGTTGGATACATTTATCATATTTCTTGGACTTGTCTTGGATGGTTGTATATTCTTTTCTATAATATCAAGGCTGTCTTCAGTCCCTGAGATTCGATCTTCTGCATGGTCTAACCTGCTTTCAAGTCATTCTATTTTGTTGTTTATCTCTTTTCCTTCTAATTAGTCAGCTTTGATGGCTTCAAATTCTTTGTTGAAGCTTTGTTTTAGATCTTGTATGACCTTCTTTACTTCCTTAATTTGATATTCCGTGTTTATTCTCAGATCACTTAGTTGAATGCTTATGGTTTCCTTGGACTCCCATTCCTTCTGTTGGGTTCCATTCAGCATTCCATTTGTGGTCTCCCTGACTTCCTTCAGCTCTTTGTTAATGGATTCCATGAATGCCTTTAGTGATCTTTGTGTATTCTCTTCCTGCTCTCTCAATTCCTGTATTACTCTTTGATTAGCTTCCTCCCATTCGTGGAATTCCTGTAGTTCTCTTTGAGTGTTCTCAGCCTGTTCACGCCATTCCTGCTTTTCTCTTTGAGTATTCTCAAGCTGTTCATTCAAATCCTTTGTCAGTTTTTGAGTAGCTAACTCAGGCTTATGATATTCTTGAATAAATTTTTGGATTGCCTCTTCTCTCTTCCCATCACGCTCATACAGAGACCTTTGTATGCTTTCAATCTTTTGATTTATCATGTTTGCCAGCAGTGTTTGTAGAGCTATTTGGGAATTCTCCTCTGTTATGTTCCCTGATTATCAAGATTGGGAATTGAGATATCCAGATTTGCAATTTTTCTTGTGTTTTTCCTGCTTGCTCTGCCCTTTTCAAATGAAAATAGCACCAGTTTTGTGCTAGAACACTATCTTAAGGCAAGCATCAACCCAAGTCTGAATTTGTACTGTCAATAGTCTACAGATACAATCTAGTTCAACAGATACATCTATTCAACATCAAACAACTATACGTTAATGGGCTATGTACCGCAAGGAAGAATTTGGAAGACCAGAAATTATTAGAGTTAGGGGGAGATGTGCGTAAAAAATAGGAATAGATTGTTGTGCGGAGGCTCAGGGCTAGGTAACTAAGTCCTAATCTCAAAGCAGGAAATAGGTTAGGTAGGATGACAGTAGAGAGAGAGAAAAAAAAAAGAAGAAAGGGAACGGGAAAAGAAAAGAGACCAGAAAAAATAGAAAGGTAGAAATTATTCAAAATATGTAGATTCCATAACAATCTATTTAAATAAGAACGTTAATTTATTGAGAGAAGGGGAGGGATTTAATGCAGATGTGAAAAACTTAAAAATAAAAATGTTTAAAATATTATATAGGTATAAAGAGGTAGTACTGCTATTAAGGAGTTTAAGTCTTAGAGGTTGTGACTTGAGTAATAAATTTGTGGATTAAGTGTGTTCACAATGGGGGATAGGGTATAACAGTCAACTACGGGTTTATCTGAGGATGTGCAGTACAAGAATTAAGTCACATAGGGAGTTCCGGGAAGATGGCGGAGGAGAAGCTGGAATCTGAACAAGCTCTTGCATAGAAAGCAGATGTAGAGTTCCAGTGAACAGTCCTAAGCCAGAGAATCACACCAAGTGTGCCATCACAGGACAGAGAGTTAGACAAGAGAGGGGAAGCCAAGGAAACACATGAGCTGCCGCTGCGGCGGCAGGGTCGCAGCGGCAACCACCGCCACGGGGTCATACCTGAGACACAGAGAGTCCGGGACGAAGGAGCCAGATGCAGCGGATGAGCGGATTCTACTCAACACCAACAAGAACCGACAAGGAGCGGACATCTTCATCCTGCTGTTTGCAGACCAGAGACGACCCAGGATCCAAGACTCGGCGTGAGTACAAGCCCGACGTCCTCACTCCTTCTCAGGGAGCAGAGGAGGGAAGGCCACCCCTCCCCACCCAGCACCGGTGATATCCATCTTGGATACCAACAATGTTCGGAGGAGCTGCTAGCTCCAGCTCATGCCTTGGAATAAAACGAGTCATTTAGCAGGTCACAAGAACTTAACGGCTAAGTGACTTGCCAGACTCAGCTCCATCCAGGGAAAAGTCACCCAGCTCAGGCGCCAGCCATTGGAGTGCCTTGCCTCACTGGGTAACCAGAGCCAGAGGCTGCCCCTCCCTCTAGCAGCCACCACAATCAATTGAAAACAGAAACCCTGAGAATGGCTCCAGGCTGGGCACTGTGAGCTTTATCACAAAATAGCCCCAGGGAAAAGCTACTGTTTGCTGAAAGGCCTCAACTCTACCCAGAACCTAGTCTCATCACCACATCCCCCTCTTTTGTGATTCTCAAAGCAGATCACCCTGCCAGAAAACTAACCTGGGAGGGGGATCTCAAAATCTTGGGTAAAGCAGAGCATTTTTCTGCCTCTTCCAACCAACCGACTTAAGAAACCAATCAAGCCACAGGACCTCAAGCTGACCAGAGACTCCAACAAGAGACTGGTTACAGACAAAAGGGAGATACAGGATTCTTCTCACTCCTCCCCACCCCACCAAAAAATCAAAAGACTTTTTTTTCTTTTTTTCTTTTTTTTCTTCTTCTTCTTTTCTTTTTTTTGCTTGTTTTTTGTTTTTTGTTACGATATATATTTTTTCCCCTTCTAAAAGTTTTATTAATCTTTAAGTTTTGCCTCTTCTGAAAAAATAATTGTTTTCCTGTAACTTTTTTTTCTCATGTTATAATTTTTATTTTAGGAATATGTGAATGAGCGTTTTCCTTTCTTTTCTTGTCTTCTTTCTCTTTTTCTTTCTTTCTTAATTATCTTTTTGTTTTTTGTCTAGCTCTACTGAACTTCTGATCTTTTCTTCTCCCTTTCCTATCCTTAAAGTTTTTCACATCTCCTCTATGTCCCTCCCCTTCTCTGAACATATTCACATTCCTCTCTAAATAGACGGTCTTTTAACCTCTATAATAACATTAATTTTTACGTTTCTATTTTTTTTCTGGTCTCTCTTCATTCCCCTTTCCGTCTCTTCTTTTTCTCTCTCTCTCTACTTGCATCCTACCCAACCCATTTCCTGCATTGTGATTAGGACATAGTTAACTCTCCCTGTGCCTCCCCACACCAATCTATTCCTATTTTTTACCCACATCTCTCGCTAATTCTAATAATTTCTGGTTTTCCAAATTATTTTCTGCGCTTCGAAGTCCATTAACATATAGTTGTTTGATGTTGAATAGATATATCTGTTGAACTAGATTGTATCTGTAGACTATTGACTGTACAAACGCAAACTTTGGTTGATGGTTGCCTTAAGATAGTGTTCTAGCACAAAACTGGTGCAATCTTTATCTCAAATGGGCCGAGTAAGCCGGAAAAACACAAAAAATGGCAAATTCAGGTATCTCAATTCCCAATCTTGATAATCAGGGATTAGAACAGATAAAGAATAATCCAGAGGAGAGTTCCCAAATAGCTCTACAAACACTAATAGCAAACATGATAAATGAGAAATTTGACAATGTACAAAGGACACTGTATAAGTGTGATAGGGAGAGAGGAGACATCCCAGAAGTTTATACAGGAATATCATAAGCATGAGGAAGCTACTCAAAAACTGATACAGGATTTGTGTGAACAAATTGAGAATACTCAAAGAGAAAGGGAGGAATGGCGTGAGCAGGCAGAGAACACTCAAAGAGAACTGCAGGAATCCCACATACGGGAGGAAGCTAATCAAAGAGTAATTCAAGAATTGAGAGACCAGGTAGAGAATACACAAAGCTCACTAAAGGCATTCATGGAATCCATTAACAAAGAGCTGAAGGAAGTCAGGGAAAACACAAAGGGAATGCTGAATGGAACCCAACAGAAGGAATGGGAGTCCAAAGATACCATAACCAATCAACTAAGTGATTTGAGAACAAACACTGAACACCAAATTAAGGAAGTAAAGAAATTCATACAAGACCTAAAGCGGAGCTTCAACAAAGAATTTGAAGCCATCAAAGCTGACCAATTAGAAGGAAAAGAGATAAAAAACAAAGTAGAGAGTCTTGACAGCAGGTTAGACCATGCAGAAGATCGAATCTCAGGGATTGAAGACAGCCTAGATATTATAAAGAACATACAACCATCCAAGACAAGTCCAAGAAATATGATAGGTCTATCCAACACCTGGAAGACACCATCCGAAGGCCCAATCTAAGGATAATGGGTGTAGAGGAGCACCCAGAAACAGAAGTTAATGGTCTAGGAAATTTGTTTAACAGGATCCTAGCAGAGAACTTCCAAATCATACAAAAAGATAGGCCTATTTAGATAAAAGAAGCTTTTAGAACCCCAAATAGACCAGACCAGAATAGGACATCCCACCGTCACATTATACTCCACACAGGATCAACCCAGACCAAGGAAAAGATCCTTAAAGCTGTCAAGGAGAAAAGGTTAATCACCTATAAAGGGAAACCAATTAGAATTACCTCAGATTTCTCAGCAGAGACAATCAAAGCAAGAAGAGCCTGGAATGACGTATGCCATGCCCTAAAAACAAACAACTATCAACCAAGAATACTGTACCCAGCTAAACTCTCCTTCATAGCTGAAGGCCAAGTAAAAACCTTCCATAGCAAAGAAAAATTGAAACAATACATCTCCACCAAACCAGCCCTACAAAACATTCTTAAAGATGTCCTACACATAGAAAACCAACAAGACTGCAACAAAGGCCAAGAAACTGCACCCAAACTGAAAATCCAAGAACTTAGGAAGAACACAGTTTTCGCAGCCCCCAAGAAGGTGGATAACATGGCAGGAACTCCCAAATACCTCTCAGTCCTATCTCTTAACGTTAACGGACTGAACTCTCCAATTAAGCGACATAGACTTTCTTTTTGGATTAAAAAAAAAGACCCTTCTATCTGCTGCCTGCAGGAGTCACATCTTGCCCGTAAAAACAAACACATTTTCAATGTTAAAGGCTGGAACAAAATCTACCAAGCAAACGGCCCTCATAAACAGGTTGGAGTTGCAATCCTAATATCAGATAAAATAGACTTCAAATTAAAATTCGTGAGAAGAGATAAAGAAGGTCGCTACATACTAATTAAAGGATCTCTCCTTCAGGAGGATATTACAATTATAAATATCTATTCGCCAAACAATGGAGCACCCAAATTTATCAAAGAAACACTACTTTCCCTCAAATGCCACATAGATCCAAAGACATTAATTGTTGGGGATTTTAACACACCACTCTCCCCACTAGATAGATCAACTCAGCAAAACCTCAACAGAGAAACCGCAGATCTAAACAGCTGCATAGATCAACTAGACTTAACAGACATTTACCGAACATTTCACCCAGCAGCATCAGAATACACGTTCTTCTCAGCAGCACATGGAACGTTTTCTAAAATAGACCACATTTTAGGCCACAAAGCAAATTTGTCTAAATTCAGAAACATTGAAGTTATACCTTACATTCTCACTGACCAAAAGGGAATAAAATTAGAACTCAACAAAAAAAGCCACCAAAGAAAGTCCAGTATCACATGGAGGCTGAACAACACACTGCTGCATCATGAGTGGGTCATGGACGAGATTAGAAAGGAAATGCAAATGTTCATGCTATTCAACAAAAATGAACACACAAATTACCAGCTCCTCTGGGACACAGCAAAGGCAGTACTCAGAGGCAAGTTTATAGCTGTGAGATTCTACATCAACAAATTGGAGAGATCTGAAACTAACAATTTAATGACACATCTAAACCTCCTTGAAAAAGAGCAGCAAGATAAGCCCCAATCCAGTACACGGAAAGAAATAATCAAAATTAAATCAGAATTAAATGAATTAGAATCCAAAAAAAACTATAGAAAGAATCAACAAAACAAAGAGTTGGTACCTCGAAAAACTTAACAAAATTGAGAGACCCTTAGCAAACCTTATCAGAAAAAGGAGAGAACACACCCAAATTAATAAACTCAGAGATGAGAATGGAAACATCACCACGGAAACCACCAAGATTCAGAACATTATAAGGGAATATTTCTCAAAACTTTATGCTAATAAGCTTGAGAACTTGACAGAAATGGACCTTTTCCTAGCAAATATTGACATGCCAAAACTAAACCAAGATGAGTTAAACCAGCTTAACAGGCCCATATCAAGCATTGAAATAGAAACAGCAATAAGAGACCTCCAAGCTAAGAAAAGTCCAGGACCAGGTGGTTTTACAGCGGAATTTTACAAGGCCTTCAAAGCAGAGTTCACACCAATACTCCTCCAACTCTTCAATGAAATTGAAAGAGAAAGCTCACTACTGAACACATTCTATGAAGCCATCATAACCCTCATCCCAAAACCAGGCAGGGACTCATCAAAGAAAGAGAACTATAGGCCCATTTCTTTGATGAACATTGATGCAAAACTTCTCAACATAATTTTTGCCTATCGACTTCAACAATTCATCCAAAAAATTATACACCATGATCAAACAGGATTCATTTCAGGGATGCAAAGCTGGTTCAATATACGCAAATCGATTAATATTATTCATCACATCAACAGGAGCAAGAATAAGAACCACATGGTTATCTCAATAGATGCAGAAAAAGCATTTAACAAGATCCAACACCCCTTTATGATGAATGTTCTGGAAAAATTAGGAATCCATCGATCATTCCTCAATACAATAAAGGCTGTATATGACAAACCTACAGCCAGCATTATACTCAATGGTGAAAAACTAAAGCCATTTCCTCTTAACTCAGGAAAAAGACAAGGATGCCCACTCTCTCCACTTCTCTTCAATCTAGTATTAGAATGCCTAGCTACAGCAATAAGACAAGATGCAGACATAAAGGGGATCCAAATAGGGAAAGAAGAAATAAAACTCTCCCTCTTTGCAGATGACATGATCTTGTATTTAAAGAATCCCATAAACTCCACTCCCAAATTACTCAAGCTGATTCAAAACTTTGGTAAAGTAGCAGGTTATAAAGTTAACCCCCAAAAATCAATGGCTTTTCTATATGCCAACAATGAGAAAAGTGTGGCTGAAATTAGGAAAGCAACTCCATTTGTAATAGCCCCACAAAAAATA
>NW_027204510.1:0-26374 GCF_024711535.1 Dipodomys merriami
TTGAAGGAATAGCCACTGACTGGCAATGGGATCATTCTTTTCCAGCCTGTAAGGGTTTGTGTTTGCTGGGGCTGCATACAGCATTTAGTGGCTGAACAAGATATGGTCTGAAGAGGCTGGACAAGCAGGGGCCTCTGGGGCCTCTGGATCTGAATGCTGGATGCATTGGGGTGCTCCCTGTGTGAAAAAGAATGAGTTTACTCTTTTTTTCCCTTTTTGTGCCGACAGGACTCCCTGAGCTTTTTTTTTTTTTTTTTTTTTTTTTTGCTCAAAGCTAGCACTCTACTCACTTGAGCCATAGCTCCGTTTTCAGTTTTCTGGTGGTTTATTGAAGATAAGAGTCTCATGGACTTTCCTGCCTGGCCTGGCTTTGAACTGTGATCCTCAGATCTCAGCCTCCTGAGTAACTAGGATGACAGGCCTGAGCCACCAGTACCCAGCTCCATGAGGCTGTTATCTCCAATAAACAACAAACAATGCCAAGGCTTTGAGTTCAAATTCCAGAACTGGCCAAAAGAAAAACAAAAAAGAAATAAAAAAGAAAAAAATAAACAAAGAAAGGAAGGAAGGAAGGAAGGAAGGAAGGAAGGAAGGAAGGGAGGGAAGGAGGGAGGGCGGGAGGAAGGAAGGAAGGAAGAAAGGAAGGAAGGGAGGAAGGAAGGAAGGAAGGACATATAAACAAACAAAATTAACCAAGACAAGAAATAAGCTCAATTTTCTTCAGAGCCATGGGTTTAAGAAGCCCTTCCCACAGCCCATCATCCTATACTTCCCCAGTCTTAAATATCAGGAGGAAGCAGAATGAAGGACTAGTCACATCAGGTCATGAAAACATATGGAGCTGGGGGCATTGTCTCAGTGACCTAACACTTCCCTAGCATATGTGAGGCCATTATTCAATAAATAAAAAAGCATGCATGAAGCCAAGTGCTGGTAGCTCATGCCTGCAATCTTAGCTTCTCAGGAGGCTAAGATCTGAGGATCATGGTTTGAAGCCAGCCCAGGCAGGGAAGTCTGTGAGACTAATCTCCAATTAACTACCAGAAAACTGGAAGTGGTGCTGTAGCTCAAAGTATAGAGTGCCACCTAGCCTTGAACAAAAGAGCTCAGGAACAGTGCCTAGGACCTGAGTTCAAGCCCCACAACCAACCACAACAACAAAATAGCATGAATGACTAAGACCCCTTCCTGCCCTTTTAGCTTAACATACAGCATCATGGAGCCCTACTTTTACCACCAGCCACAGGACTAGACACAACTTTTCTTCATACCAGTTAAATCTAAAACATTCTGTTATTAGCCAAATGTCAATGGATCATGCCTATAATCCTAACTTCTTAGGAGATTGAGATCTTGAGGATCACAGTTTGAAGCCAGTCTAGGCAAAAAAAAAATCCAAAAGACTCCATTTTCAATGAAGGAAGAGAGCTGGAGTTGGAATTTGTCCCATGCAGTATAATCCAATACACTTGAGCTCCAATTAACCAATACAAAGCAGAATTGGAAGCCAGTCACCAGTGGCTCATGTCAGTAAACCTAGCTACTCAGGAGGTTGAGATTTGAGAATAACATTTTGAAGCCAACTTGGGCAGGAAAGTCCATGAGACTCTTATCTCCAATTAACCACTAGAAAGCCAGAAGTGGAGTTGAGGCTCAAATGGTCGACTACTAACTACTACTACTACTCAGGACCAGCCCAAAACAAAAACAAAGCAAAACAAATCCAGAACCAAACATCACAATTGGAGAAATGGGACAGATTTAAACTATGATTACAATACAAATATGTAGGCTGGAATACGATATTACAATCAATTCAAACCTGGCACTGGTGGCACATGCCTATAATCCTAGCTACTGGGGGGGGGGGCTGAGATTTGAGGATGGTGATTCCAATCCAGCCAAGGCAGGTAAGTCTGTGAGAGGCATAGCTAATTAACCACAAAAAAAAGCCAGAAGTGGGTGCTATGGCTTAAAGTGGTAGAGCACTAGCCTTGAGTAAAAGAGCTCAGGGACAGCGCCCAGGTTCCCATGTTCAAGTCCCATGACTGACAAAATAAACAAACAAACAAACAAAATGATCATTTTGAACACCAGTATGTGAGCTCCTGTGTGTGCACGCACACACACACAGCTGAATTGAAAGCATTGCTCTCGTAGTAGAATGGCAGTCATGAGCAAATAAGCTGTACAAAAGGCCCTGAGTTTGAGCTTCAACGTGGGCATAAAAACCAGCCAATCAAACAAACACACCATGATGGTTTCTACCTGGCCACTTCATGTCATACTACATCCTGAGCATCTCATCAAAACCCCCAGCAAGGAAGGGCTACCTGAGATGAAAATCCCTGCATAAGAATTGGAAAAACACAAAAACCCCAAACCCCACAAACCCTCACACATGCTGCACTTCAAGCCTTCCTAGCTGCCTGAAGCCAATCTTTAAGCCTTTTTGTCATTTGCTGGCCAAACCAACCTCCTACTCATTCCAGAGCCCATATCCTCAATCAGGGTTTGTTGTGTTTCTGTTTATTGTCTTTATTCTGGAGTGTGCATCACATTTTCCTGTGTTTCTTCCTATGTTGAATAATTCTGGATGGTGTCCTAGACATTGTTCATAATACATTATAAACACTCTTGATTGGAATATGTACTTTTTTCCTTTCTGATTGTGGTATATTCTTATTACACACACATACACACAGTTAGTGATGGGGCTACATTCTGAGAAATGGGTCCTTGTGTGAATACCACCCATACCAAATATGAGGTCTATGAGAACACTAAGAAGACACTATTTTATGTATGGTTCTTTCTTGGCTCCATCATTATATAGTGAAGACAAGGAAATTAACTTCGTTGAATGGGAATTACAAATGGACTGGGTGCTGGTGGCTCTTGCCTGTATTCCTAGCTGCTCAGGAGCCTGAGTTCTGAGGATTTTGGTTCAAAGCCAAGCCTGAGCAGGAAAGTCCTTGAGACTCTTCTCTCCAATGAACCACCGGAAAAACAGAAGTGAAGCTGTGGCTCAAAGTGGTAGAGGGCCAGCCTGGTATAAAAAATGGCAGGGACAGTGCCCAGGCCCTGAGTTCAAGCTCCATGACTAGCAACAACCACAACAAAAAGAGTTATAAATAGATGGGGTACTGGTGGCTTATACCTGTAATCCTAGCTACTCAGGAGGCTGAGATCTGAGGATGGTGGTTTGAAGCCTGTGCAGGCAGGAAAGTTCATGAGACTCTTATCTTCAATCAACCATCCAAAAAGCCAGAAGTGGAGCTATGACTCCAGTGTTGGGCAAAAAACGCAGGGTCAGAACCCAGACCCAGGACGGGCACACACACACAAAAAGCAATATGAAAGCAAAGCAAGCACATGAGGCCCTAAGTTCAAGCCCCAGGGCAGGCACAACATTAAATAAATATAATAAAAATGTAATGTGTACAACATAATTTAGTTTGAAATAGGAAGAGTGTATTTGCATTTAAAATTTTCCAACAAGATTTCCGTTTAGGGGCTGGGAAGGTGGCTCAGTGGTAGAGTGCTTGCCTTGCAAGCATGAGGCCCTGGGTTCGATTCCTCAGCACCACATAAGCAGAAAAAGCCAGAAATGGTACTGTGGCTCATGGTAGAGTGCTAGCCTTGAGCTGAAGAGCTGAGGGACAGAGCCCAGGCCCAGAGTTCAAGCCCCAAGACTGACAAAAAAAAGATTTCCATTTAGTTTATGTTACCCAGAATGGTTGCTCCAAGGCCAGGTTTGGGGTGACAGTTGACTGTGGTACAAAGAAGAGACCCCAGTTACGACTTAACTTGAAGCTCAGTCTGTCCTCTGCTCCAATGTTACCAACAGAATTAAAAGTGTTCAGAGGAGAGAGAGAAGAGGAAAATAACTGTTCAAATGCAGAGAAGGTCTTCCCTTTAGGTCCTTTTTTATTGTTGTTGCTGGTTGTGGGGCTTGAGATCAGGGCCTAGTCGCTGTCCCTGAGCTCTTTTGCTCGGGGCTGGTGCTCTACCACTTTAAGTCACAGCTCCACTTCCAGTCTTCTGGTGGTTTATTGGAGATAAGACTCTCACACACTTTCTGCATGGCCTGGCTTCGAACTATGATCCTCATATCTCAGCCTCCTGAAGTAGCTAGGATGACAGGTGTGAGCCACCATCACCCAGCTGTGAGGAGGATTGCGGTTGGGGAAGCACAATGCCTAAGTCAAGTTATATTGTCCCTTTCCATGTGGCTATCTAAGAGGAGAGGTGACTATCCTGGACTAAGTCAAGCAGATTGTATAGGTCCATAACAGAATCTCCCCTGGAGAAGGCCTATCTCATGCTATACTCCACGGCCCCTCCTCAGGCTCCATTGCTGAGCAGTGAGAATTCAGAGTCACACAGCTGCTCACCCTTGTCAAGAGTCCAAAAACCTCGTTCATTGTTTTAATAAACAAAACGAAGCAACACATCCTCCTAACTATATTCCAGGATTTAAGCAAAACCTCCTTCAGGGGTTTGGGGATCTGGATGGAGAAGAGAAACAGACAGGAAACACAAATCTGGTTTTCTGTTCTTTACTTTTTCTTTTCTTTCTTTTTTGTCTTTTCCCCTTAGAGATTGCTGTTCTTTCCATTTAGCCTTCATCAACCATCTGGTCTCTCCAAGATCTGACCTCACCCCTCAGGAAAACGCAGCATCGATGCTAGTCAAGACTGAAAGTGTGGGAAATTTCCCCTACCCCGTTTTATTTAGAGTACATTTTCTTTCCATAATTATATTCTTGTATTCTTGTGATGGCCTATTCAAACATCCTTCAACACCACCTACAGCATCTTTTACATTTATCCAGAACCTTCCCTTAGGATGTAATGCAGGCACAAAGGACAAGCAATCAGGTGAGAAGAATATAGCAACTAGATAAGAAGTCAGGTTCATGTGTGATGAAGAAATGATCAGACAGATGACGACTAAAGACCAGGTGTTTGGTGGGTTCACAGCAGTCCAGTGCTTAGATATTAGAAAGCAGAACTTGCCAGGCACTGGTGGTTCACTAGCTACTCAGGAGGCTGAGATATGGGGATTGTGGTTCAAAGCCAGCCCAGGGTAGAAAAGTCTGTGAGACTCTTACCTCTGATCACCAAAAAGCCAAAAGTAGAGCTGTGGCTGAAGTGGAGGTGTGCTAGACTTATACAAAAAAAAAAGCTCAGGGACAATGCCAGTCCCTGTGTTCAAGCACCAGGACCAGCATACACATACACACACACACACACACACACACACACACACACACACACACACACACACACACACACACACACACACAAACATACACCAGAATTATCCCAGGAACATTCCAGATGCCTTTCCCATTCCCTAGGTCTCTTTAAGCCATGTTATCACTATTTCTTCAAAATGGCAACTTCAATCTACTCTCAAACTTACACCAAACCATGACTTAAGATATGAGGATCTAGTGGGCACTGGTGGCTCACGCCTGTAATCCTAGCTACTCAGGAGGCTGAGATCTGAGGATTGTGATTTGAAGCCAATCCAGGCAGGAAACTTTGTGAGACTCTTATCTCCAATAAACTACTCAAAAAAGCCAGAAGTGGCGCTGTGGCTCAAGTGGTAGAGCACTTGCCTTGAGAAAAAGAAGCTCAGGGACAGCTCCCAGGCCCTGAGTTCAAGCCCCCAGGACTGGCAAAAAAAAAAAAAAGTGAGCATCTAGTACATATTCTCTTGGAAACAATGTCATCTGGGATTGCAAGATTGAAGAGAGAAGGACAGGGCAGAAAACTCATAGGAATGCAGTTCTAACTCTGTTTCCAAATCCCTCACCCCCAAATCATGCAATCACTGTGGCTAACATATACCACGAGATGCTGAGTCCTTGAGATCTACACACAACTCCTGGATACCTATGTCTAACCTTAACATCCCATGGCCTCTATGGCCAGAATGACTGGGAGTTGAGTAGGACAATATTTGATCAACTCAGTCCCTAAAGCAATTGACCATAAACCAGGAGAGAGGCAGCTGAGAGGAAAGACTGCTCATATTTCTTAGATCTGGGCAAAGCTTCCTAAAATACATCTGTTTTCTTAATTCAGTCTTTATGAATCCATTACTCACCTCCAAGGCCTTAACTCCTTGCCAAATTCCAGACTCTCTTCCTCCACCCTACTTCTTAAGCTATAAAAATATGGAGGGTAACCTCAAACCCAAATTGAAGATAGTTGCATCCCAATAACATAGTGTGAACACACAAAAGGCTGCAGGGAATTAGTAAGTAGTGTGCAAAAAGGGCCACATATGCCAGTGGCTCCCCATAATCCTAGCTACTTGGGAAGCTGAGATCTGAGGATCATGGTTCAAAGCCAGCCTGGGCAGGAAAGTCTGCGAGACTCCTATCTCCAATTAACCACTCTTCCCCCCTCAAAAAAAATCCAGAAGTGAAGCTCAGGGATGGAGCACAAAAGCTCAGAGACAAGGCCTAGGCCCAGAGCTCAAGCCCCAGGACTGGCACAAGAGAGAAAAAAAGAAAAGAAAAGAAAGATGATAGACTGTGGGCATAACTGAAGTGGTAGAGCACCTACCTAGCAAACATGAGAGCCTGAGAGCAAACGTAGTACTGCCCAAGGAAAATGGTGAGTGCGTCATGATAAATTTGGATATTGCAATAGGTAGGGAAATTGAAATGGTAGTGAAACTGTATCATTCAGCCCTTCCATTGGTGGTCCAAAATGCTTCAATCAGTTAAAATACCAACAGGGAGAATCTTCTGTGCTTGTCATGTAAAGATGCATTTGATCCAGGAAGCATTCTCCCAGTACACTCACTGCTTCTCCACTTCCGATAATAGCACTGAAAACAGCACTCTGAGTGTGATCGGGAATGAAGCGTGTATTATTGCAGGCTGGAGTAACAAAATTCTGCTCAAGAATGCCAAAAGTAAAAAAAAAATTATATACATCATATGATTCATCAATGTGGCTTTGGACCAACAATATGTTAGGGGGAATCAGAGACTTTAATCTAGGAATTTAATGAAGAACACATACATGCTCAGGCGCACGTAACCCCTGCCATACACATTTAACCAATAAATGGCACCAGCAAAGCAGATATTTCTCAAAACCTCATGCCCTTTTTCACAGTCTTGCTGAAATCCAATCTCCTTTCCTTGTTGGTTTTTCCTCTCCCTAATCTGTGGCACTGAATGTCAGTTAATCATTTAGTGATACCCTAAAATCAGGGGTTGTCATATGCCAACCTAATATTGTATTTCCTGTGGTGACAGGATTCTAACGCACTCTGAGGTTTGAACTCAGAACCTTAGCTTTGCTTATCTTGCTTGCTTGGCGACTGTTCTGCCACTTGAGTCCTTTCTCTAGCCTGGCTTATTTTGCAGATGGTGTTCCACAGACTTTTCTGCCCAGGCTGGCTTCAAACTACAATCTTTCTCAACAACCTAGGAATTCAAGTGTAAGCCAATGGCCTGTGAGTTCCGTCACACAATTTTACCCACACTTGTTAGAAAGTAGGTAGAGTATAGGGGTTTAATTTTATGGTGCTATATTATCTAAGCCAGAAAGAACATATTTAAAAAGCACTACTTGAAAAACATAGCTAAATGGGAGACTGAATTCATGGGTTTAAACATAGTATCTTCGGGACTGGGAAGGCGGCTCAGTGGCAGAGCACTTGCCTTGCATGCCTGAGGCCCTGGGTTCAATTCCTCAGCACCACATAAGCAAAAAAAAATTGCACAAAATAAACATAGTATCTTCATTTCTATAATTTATATGTAGCATAATTCACCTGTGTTTAAAAACGCATCCAGTTTAATGAGTTAAAAAATTCAGGCTGGGAAGGTGGCCTAGTGGTAAAGTGCTTGCCTAGCATTCAGAAGCCCTGGGTTCGATTCCTCAGTACTACATACACAGAAAAGGCCAGAAGCTCCACTGTGGCTCAATTGGTAGAGTGCTAGCCTTGAGCAAAAAGGAGCTCAGGGACAGTGCCCAGGCCTGAGTTCAAGCCCCAGGACTGGCAAAAAAATAATAATAATTATGCCCATAAAAAATCAAGCTACAGATGCTTTCATGCCTACCCCCAAACCTTTTTTTCTCTTTGCATTCAATACATAGCCCCAGCACTCAACAAAAAATGATAATTTGGCTGTAGAAGTTTAATTTTGTAACTCTTTTTAGATTGACTATATGTACTCTTATGTCTCAGTGCCTTCTATTAACATAATTTTTTTGGATTCATTTTATTATATATCAGTCTATTTTTTTTTTGTTTTTCCCTGTTGAGTACTATTCTAACTTACACAATGTCAGACAATTTGTTATAGCCACTTCATTGATGATAGAAATCTGATTTTGTTCCTCTTTGGTATGAGTAAACCTACTACACACATCTGTAAAATTCATTATATCAACTTATTTTTATTCCTTGTAGCCAAATATACAGAACTAGTATTGGCTGGGTCAGAAGGCTCTTATATGATAAACTATGTTTTCTTCTATTAAAAATTGTCAAATTATATTTAAAGCTGCTGGTCTATTTTATGATCACAACAGCCATACATAGGTATTTTATTTGTTTCACATCAGTGCCGACAATTGGTTTCACCAATCTTTTAATTTGGGGCCATTTTATTAGGTGCTTAGTGATATTTCAAGGTAGTTTCAATTTGCATTTTCCCGATGAATAACTAATGGTGTTTATTTAGCATCTTTGTATAATAAATTACCCATTTATATAGCTTCTCCTGTGATACATCTGCTTAAGCCTTTTTTTCCTCATTTTTCATTAGATACTTATTCCTAAATCTTAACAATACATTTTTTACAAAATAAAAATATGCATCTCTTCTTAGATATTATAAATAACATTCACACAGTCTATGTCTTGCTTTCTTTTGAAGACCACCCATTTTTGGTGAGGTTCAACTGACTAATTTTTTGTCGGTCGTGGGACTTGAACTCTGGGCCTGGGTGCTGTCCCTCAGCTCTTCAGCTCAAGGCGAGCGCTCTACCACTTGAGCTACAGCACCATTTCCGGTTTTCTGGTGGTTTATTGGAGATAGGAGTCTCACGTTCTCTCCTGCCTGGGCTGGCTTTGAACCGGGATCCTCAGATCTCAGCCTCCTGAGTAGCAAGGATTACAGGCGTGAGCCACCAGCGCCCAGCTCAACTGACTAATTTTTAAAAACTTATCCCTCATGCTTTGAACCATAATTTGTTTTGTCAGTCATGTGGCTTGAACTATGGGCCTGAACTCTGTCCCTGAGCGTTATTTGCTCATGGCTAGCACTCTACCATTTTGAAGCACAGCACCATTTCCAGTTTTCCAGTGGTTAATTGGAGATAAGAGTCTCATGGACTTTCCTGCCCAGGCTGGCTTTGAACTGCCATCCTCAGATCTCAGTGTCCTGAGTAGCTAGGATTACAGGTGTGAGCCACCAGTGCTTAGTTTGAACCACAATTATTTGCTTAACCCAAGGTCATGCATACTTTCTCCAGCACTTTTTTCTCCTTTCCATGCTTTATAATTTTGACTTTTACTTTTATTTCTACGGTCCAAATTTTGTGTATTGTGAGATAAATATAGAGGCTTATTTCCTTCCATTTTGGTAACAAAGTTCTCTAGCACTTATCAAAAAAGGCCTGTCTTCCTGATTGAATTATCTTGGAAACCAGTGATGAACACAATAGACCACATACCTGTGAGTCTATTTCAGTATCATCTGTACTCTTCCACTGAACTGTGTTTCACTGAAGAACAATAACACATTGATTATGGTCGCTTCAGGGTACTCTGAAATCAGACAGCAGGACCCAGCCTTTACCACCCTTTTCAGCAGTGTTTTGGCGACCTTAGTTCTTTTTTGATCCCAGATTAAAACTTATACACAGACTGTCATTTTCTGCTAAAATCTTGGTATAGTGTTGATTGCATTTTCATTCTATCTACATATCTACTGGAGGCAACCTCAATAACAGTACTGAATATTTCTACCCATGAACATGCTATGTGTTTTAGAGCTCTTCCTTGAAGTTTCATGGTGATATTGTACATTTTAATACAGAGGTCTTGTATTACATTTGGTTAAATGCATACTTCTGGTTTCACATTTCTTTTCATTCACATACAGAGTATTTTCAATTTTTAATTTTTGGATCATTTTCTCCGAGAGACAATCTGATTTTTTTTTTTTTTTTTGGAATTTGACTTTGCCTTGTGCAATCTGCTGTTTAGTTCTTTTCTTTTAGAGTCTGTTTTTTAACTTTTTTTTGGGGGGGGGTCCAGTCGTGGGGCCTGAACTCTGGACCTGGACGCTGTCCCCCAGCTCTTCAGCTCAAGGCTAGCGCTCTACCACTTGAGCCACAGTGCCACTTCCGGCTTTTTTTTCTTTTTGCTTATGTGGTGCTGAGGAATCGAACCCAGGGCCTCAGGCATGCAAGGCAAGTGCTCTACCATGGAGCCACTTTCCCAGCCCCCTTAGAGTCTGTTTTTTAAATGATAGTTTTATTACCTTTGGAGAGCTGTACAAAGGAACCTTCAATATTACATGTCAGTTGGTGAGTCTAATGCACCTTGGTCATTGTTGCCCCTTCCATCCTTCCTCCTCTTCTTCCCCGACTCCTCTCATACCCTCAAGTTCCCTGGTTTCGTTTCCACCTAAGCACATTCAATATCATGGTTGTATTCATCCACCCTTCCTTCTTCCCCTTGAACTCACCCAACCCCTTTTTTTTAGATTCTTTAGGACAACATTAACACGTAATTCCTGAACACAGAGTTATTTCCAGTATAATAATACTCGTCACTTTTGAGTTCTGCTATACTTGTTACCTCCTGCCTTTGTCCGTCTTGATGGATGCATTTACCCCCTTTAACTTAGCGATCACTTTTTCCCCTTCTTAATCAATGTAGCAGTTTTGAATGAATGCTGATGATTGCAAATGTCTTGATGATCTGGATTCCGTCCAGCTTGTTTTGACTCAACGAAATAGCTTGCCAATCAATTCAATGGCTTTTCAAGTTTTTCAGCGTTGGGGAATTGAACTCAGAGCTCTACCCATGCTAGGAAAGTGCTTCTGCTCTCTATCTCCAACCTTTCAGCTCAATCATTTTCAGGCTTACTTTGAGACATTCATAGGACAGATCTTTGTTTTAACTCTACTAGGAACTACTTTTACCCTAGGGCTAGCTTGGGCCTGTTGTTAACAAGTCATCTTCATTTGGTCTCCACTGATTGTGTTGGGTGTTCATTCTGCATGATCTGCATGGAAATATTCTCCAGTGTTCCATGAGGTCTAAGAATGGTTCCAATTGCAACTATATGATTGGTTTTGCTCAATTTGCTGGCGACTTCTACCCAGGGACAGCTTAGTAACACTCTCTATGGGACCAAGGAGCAGAGTTTTGGATCTTTGTTCTGTGGATTGTAATTGTCTTTGTTAATCATTTTCACCAATCCTACCTACCTCATTCTCCCTGAGCAGTGACCTCTGGCTCCTCATCGTAGAATGTCTCCAATTTCTCAGGACCTTCTCCTTCTGTTACAGTTAGAAGGTGCCTGCAGGCAGAAAATGAGGCAATTGTTTATTTTCTCTCACGGATTAAGTGCTATGGTGGCTGTTTCCAATGTTTGAAAACAATTACTTCACATATAGTTTTGCAGTTTTCTCCTTGTTTATGAGAGGAAGATAGTGCAGAGAAAGCGCTGGTTTCAAAAAAGAAGTCATATTACTCTTTTTTTCTTTTTCTGTCATGGGGCTTGAACTCAGGGCCTGGATGCTGTCACTGAGCACTTTTGCTCAAGGCTAGAATTCTACCACTTTGAGCTACAGCACCACTTCTGGTTTTCTGGTGGTTAATTGGAAATGACAGTCTCACAGTCTTCCCTGCCTGGACTGGCTTTGAACCACAATCTTCAGATCTCAGCCTCCTTAGTAGCTAAGAATACATATGTGAGCTACCAATGCCTGGCAAATAAACTTTGACAATTTTTTGTCAGTCCTGGGGCTTGAATTCAGGGCCTGGGCACTGTTCCTGAGCTTTACTTTTTTTTTTTCTTTCTGTTTTTTTTAGATGTATTGTGCTCTTTATGTTTTTTTACATTATTATTATTATTATTATTATTATTATTATTATTATTATTATCTTTAAGTAGTTGTACAAAGAGGTTCGCATTCTACAAAACAGTATATGAATACAAGGTGTCTGACAACACTGTCACCCATCGCCCTGAGCTTTTCCATTTAAAGCTAGTGCTCTTCCACTTTAAACCATAGGCCTATTTCCCCATGTGATTCTTTGTCTCTAATTAACTACCAGAAAAACCAGAAGTGGAGCTGTGGTTCAAAGTAGTAGAGCGCTAGTGCCCAGGCCCTGAGTTCAAGCCCCAGAACACACACACACACACACACACACACACACACACACACACACACACACACACACACACACACACACACACACCAGCACATGACTGTACCATCAGGAGAGTCAACAGCTCTTACTTCACATCTGTAAATGTTGAACAGATCTGAACAGTAGTAAGGGTATGTTGGAGGCAGAGTTTTCAGACCTATAGTTAGGTTTTAGTTGTGTGTGTGTGTGTGTGTGTGTGTGTGTGTGCATTCCAGTTAAAGAGATCTTTAGAACAGTATCTTCAGGGTTGCCGTGGTATTTTAAGGAAGCAAATGAGGGAAGCAAATGAGCAAGCATAGGAAGTACACAGGGGCTTTTTGGAAAAGGAGAGCAAGCTGTGAGCCTTGCTATGCAGTGCTCTCGGAGGAGGGCTTATGCCAGGGCTCTGGAGACCCCAGGGACGAGACAGCTGGCAGGGACCAACCCCATTCATGTATCGCTCATATCTCTTTCCTTCCCCTGCCCATTTTAAATTACACAAGGTTGAGATTTTTTTCAGCTATTTCCCTGGACTATTTGTAACTGCCTGAACAATCTTTCTTCCACTATAGATGAAGTTTCTCTTTGGAGTGGAATCACATAGCCCACATCTTGTATTTCCCTCCATTTCACCAACTATAGTATTTTCCTAATGATCTAGGACAATATATATGTCAATACCATTTCCTTTTACCTGCTGGACACACTGACCTTTTTGTATCCAGTTTTTATTGAAGGACATTTAGGTTCATTCTGGATTGAGGCTACACTAGAATAAAATAGATCAATATCTTATATATATATATATATATATATATGTATATATATATATATATAAAATATAAAATAGCTATGCATTTCGTTTCTATTAGGTAACTATAAAGGAAGACATTGGTTATTTGTGTGTGTGTGCCAATACCAGAGCTTTCTTTTTTAAAATCAAGGCTAGTGCCCTACCACTGGTGCTACAGCTTTACTTCTGGCTTTTTTGCTGGTTGATTGGAGATAAGAGTCTCACAGCCTTTCCTGCCTGTGCTGGGTTTGAACTGTGATCCTCAGTTCTCAGCCTCCTGCCTAGCCAGGGTTACAAGTGTGAGGCACTGGTCCCAGGGAACATTGTTGCTTCTTATTGCCTGTATATGTCTACACAAAGTAGCTAAACTATTCCCCAAAATTAGTATGTTCCCTGGTTGTTCCCTAAATTCTCAAAAGGTATAGTTTAAAACTATCTTAATCACAATAAACTTAATATGGATGTGCTTCGAATCAGATTTTGGTACTAGGAGTCACATTCAAAATTTCTTTTGAGAATTTTTGTCAACTAGCCATTTGTGATTTTCCATTTCCATTCCAATCGAGAAGTAGGAATAAGATTACCTTTCATCCATCTGGAACACAAAACAAGAAGGCTATAATCTTGTAATTTTTTTCTTGTTGAAATATGTCAACAAATTGATGGATGTTGCCAGGTATTTTAAAGAGTCATTTAAAATTTCCTTCCTGCACTGCTTCATTTTGTTTTGTTTTTATTTTACCGAGAACACATCTATAATTTCTATTTTTCAGAAAATTGATTTTCAAATGTTTCATCTGCTTGTAATTAAAAAGAAGATAAACTTCACACCCATTCATGCATACACCCTCCTCTTACAGAGAAGACACTATAATTTAGACTTTTTAGAAAATAGATTTCCAAACCTTTCATTTGCAAGCAATTAAAAAGACAAACTGCACAGTCCTTCATGCATACATCCTCCTGATAACAAACAGGGAGAAAATAAAGGCAAGTCTAAAATCATTTGACCAGCTTTATCCAAGACTGTTCTCCAGAGAGAATGACACACGCTTCTCTAGAGATGCCTGGTTCTGCATCCCGGCTTTCCTATCTTGAAAATATGTATTCTTGTCACCACTTCGTTTTCTTTCTTGTGAACAGGCCTGTTTTTTTCTCCAACCGGTTTCTTTCTTGCCATATTTTACTAGATGCAATCAACTGCAATCAATTTTAGACTAACTTTGTGTGTGTGCCCTTACTGGGGATTGAACTCGGTGCTTGGTGCTCTTGCTTGGTTTGTTCATCTAAGGCTGGCATTCTACCAATTAAGCTACACTTTCTCAATCTCTCTGTCTCCCTCCTTCCCTCCCTCCCTCCCTCCTTTCCTCCCTCCCTTCCTTCCTTCCTTCCTTTCTTCCTTCCTTCCTTCCTTTTTTCCTTCCTTCCTTCCTTCCTTCCTTCCTTCCTTCCTTCCTTCTTTCCTCTCTCCCTCCCTCCCTCCCTCCCTTTCTTTCTCTCTTTCTCTTTCCTTTCCTTTCTCTCCCTCCCACCCTCCCTCCCTCCCTTCCTTCCTTCCTCTCTCCTTTCTCTCTCTCTTTCTCTTTCTCTCTCCTTCCCTTCCTCCCTCCCTCCCTCCCTCTCTCTTTTTCCCTCCCTCCCTCCCTCCGTCCCTTCCTTCCTTCCTTCCTTCCTTCCTTCCTTTCATCGTGGGCCTTACACTTAGGACCTGGGCACTGTCCCTCAGCTTATTTTACTTAAGGCTAGCACTCTACCACTTTGAGGCACAGCACCATTTCTAATTTTCTGGTGGTTAACTGGAGAATTGGAGATACGAGTCTCATAGGGACTTTTTCTGCCCAAGCTGGCTAACTGTGATTCTCAGATCTCAGTATTTTGAGTACCTAGAATTACAGGTGTGAGCCACGAGCACCTGACCTTCTTTCTTTTGTGGTGGTTAATTGGAGATTAGAGTTTCATGATCTTTCCTGCCTGGAGTGGCTTTGCACTGGGATAGTCAAATCTCAGCCTCCTGAGTAGCTAGGATTAGAGGCATGAGCCACTAGCCCCCAAGTAATGTTTTATTCCTACAGTCCTTCCCTCCCACCAATCTACTGTCTCCAGAGATGTTGGGGTTCATTTTTTTTGTCGGTTGTGGGGCCTGAACTCTGGGCCTGGGCGCTGTTCCTCAACTCTTCAGCTCAAGGCTAGTGCTCTACCACTTGAGCCACAGCACCATGTCTGGTTTTCTGAGTGGTTTTATTGGAGATAAGAGTCTCATGGACTTTCCTCCCCCGGCTGGCTTTAAACCATGATCCTCAGATCTCAGCGTCCTGAGTAGCTAGGATTAAAGGCATGAGCCACCACCACCTGGAAAAACTTGTTTCTGGATTTTTTTTTTTTTTGGTCATGAGCCTTGAACTCTTGGCCTGGGTGGTGTCCCTGAGCTCTTCAGCTCAAGAAGAGTACTCTACCACTTGAGCCGCAGCCCCATGTTGGGTTTCATTTTATAACAGTGTAGGCAGCAGAGTAATTGTTTTTCCACCACAAAACTCAGGCAAATGTCTTCCTGGGCACAAGTTTCTATGTTGTCTGTTTTCTAGCTGGTGTGTTAATGCCACACGTTTTGGCTTCAATAGTATTTGTAGCTCAGTAAGTGCACCGTGATGGCTACATGAAGTTTTATATATTCATTTGAGCAGTAGTTAGGCTTGGACTCTGGGCTTAGTTTGTTCAAGGCAGTTGCTGTTACCTTGAGCTACCCTTTACCCCCTTTTAAACTTTATTTTTTACGTTGGCTAACCTTGGATTGTGATCCTCTGAACTACTATGCCTCGGGGTTGCTGAACATAGTGCCACATCTTGCTGTCCCTCCTTTTTTTGGTGCTGGTCCTGGGGCTTGAACTCTCTCTCTCTCTCTCTCTCTCTCTCTCTCTCTCTCTCTCTCTCTCTCTCTCTCTCTCTCTCTCTCTCTCTCTCTCTTTCTCTCTCTCTCTCTCCCTCTCTCCCTCCCTCCCTCCCTCCCTCCCTCCCCCCCTCTTTCCTTCAAAGTTTCTTAAGGATCCAGATAGATGGAGCTATATGATCTTCACATAGTATATGTGTGGCTCTATGCATATGTGTGCATGTGTGTGTGTGTGTGTGTGTGTGTGTGTGTGTGTGTGCACGCATGTTCCCCTTCAGGGTCACAGTGTAAATCTGCACTCTTATATGGAAAGTTTTATTCCTTGCCCTGACTTCATACTAATTCAGCTCTGGTCAATAACAGGCAATCTTTTTTTAAAAAAAAATCAGAATTTTTGCTATTTTGTGGTTTCATAGAACGTAATTCTTTTCTTACTCTCCATTTGTTTATCTTCTCATCTCCTGAGATTTATTTTCTCTCCTATCTTCATGATTACCTTTACCTCCCTCTTCTGTGCCTGGCTCTAAAAAGAGGTGTGATTCTTTGTCTGTATCCCTCTGCTTTCCTGACCACATAATACTGAATAAATAACTGAGATATTGAATAGATATTGAATAATAAAATCAGGAAAAAATAAATAAAACAGATAAAGAACAATTGATATTGACAAGAAAAAACCTTCCCAAACTCTCTAAATGTGGCCACTGTATCCTCTCTCTCCTCAGACTCCTTAAGGATGACCTGTGGCTCATAAATACAGATGATGGAAGGAGCTCGTAAGCAATCAGGCTGTTACAGGATTTACAAAGTCTTTCCAGACAGGAAGGATGGTCTGAGGGGGTCTGAATTTCTGTAACTCCTCATTGCTTTATTACTGGATTTGTTTTGGTGGTGGGTGGATGCATAAAGATGAGCTTGGATAGAAATTTCTTACCAAGGATAAAGCTAAAAAATTCTGTCTGGGAGCACTCAACTGTGTCAAATAGCTTTGCCATGCTGCTCTGCCTCAAAATATCATTAAAAGAAGAAAGAGGCTGTCAGTGAGCAGATTGCATATGTATGTGATCAGAACTATGACAGTTGTTATATTTCTCTTGATCTGTATTTCTTTCTATCTCCTTACTTTCCAGCTCTTTCATCATTCATGTGAAATTACAGATGCAATTGATTACTCAATGTGATTCAGACAAGTCTAGGACATTCCCATTTCCCCTCCATCAAAGCCATAAACTCCGGACCATTGTGTCTGTATCAGATCCTGATTACAGGTTAGGAGAATAGTCATACTTGTGGAAGTTTGCTAAATAGCTAATTGCACTGAGAAGAATGAGAACAGCCACTTAGTGGCCTTGAAACCAAACAGACAGACAAAATGCACTTAAAAAATAGACGAAGGAACACACAAACATTTCCAGAGAAGATAAAGAAACGATCAATAGGTACATGAAAGAAAATGCTCAAAATCATTAATCAATTCCTTTTGCAAAGGCAAATGCAAAACACAATGAAATACTGTCCTCCTCTGATCCATTAGAGAACGTATCAAGAGCTGGGGAAAATGTGGGTAAATTAGGACACGGACACCCCTGGCAAGGATGTAAGCTGGTGTAGTTGCTGTGGCAAACAGTGCTCTGTTTCGTCAGAAAGGAAAATTAGAGATGGGCAACAGTGGCTCCAGGCTGTAAATCACACTACTTGGGAAGGACAGGTGGGGGATCATGGTTCATGGATAGCCCAGGCCTGAAATGTCTTGAATCTCCATCTTAACCAATTAGCTGTGGCAGTGGCACATAGGTCTTATCCTTGCTGCAGGAGAAGCACCATGGCTGGATACAATGGTACATGCCTGTTATCCTCAATGTTACAAGAGTACAAGTAGGTTTGCAGTCCAGGCTGAGGCCTGGACATAAGCTGGGACTCTAGCTCTAAAATAACCAATGCAGAAAGGTGTGGTTCAATTGGTAGAGTGCCTTCCTAGCAAGGGCCAAGTCCTGTGTTCAATCCCAGTGCCACACACAATAATAATAATAATAATAATAATAATAATAATAATAATAATAATAATAATAATAATAATAAAAATTGAATCATCAGGAAGCAGAACTGTGGCTCAAATGGTAGAATGCTAGCCATGAACAAATAAAGCTCAAGGACAGTGCCCAGGCCCTGAGTTCAAGCCCCAGGACCAGCACAAAAATAAACAAACAAACAATAAAAAAGTAGAATCATCATATGACCTAACAAAATTCAAATCGTTGTATGATCCAAGAATGATAATCTTGAATATATATGTATACACATATATACACATGTATGTATACACATATACATACATATATACATATATGTATATATTGAATATATGTATGCATATATACACATATACGTATATATGTAACCAAGATAATTGAAATCATGGTCACAAAAAGGGAAAGTAATTCAAATCTCCATTGTGGATAGGTTGATAAACAATATTGTCCATATATATGTATGCACTGGAATATGATTCAGTCTTAAACAGGAAGTAGATACTGGTATGTGCTACAAGAGAGCCAAATCTTAAGAACATTACACTAAGTAAAATAAACTAGTCATATGTGGTACAAAGAGTAAACAGATGATAGATGCAATGGTTTTAAGCTACCTACATTATGATGGCTCCATGAGGTTATGTCACCTAGGGAGGTCATGGCACTTTTTGTTGGTTATGGGGCTTGAATTTTAGGCATGGGTGCTGTCCCTGAGCTCTTCAGCTCAAGGGGTGCATTCTATCACTCCAGCCACAGCACCACTTCTGTTTTTCTGGCTGTTTATTGGAGATAAGAGTCTCAAAGGCTTTCCTGCCAGGGCTGGCTTTGAACTGTGATCTTCAGATCTCAGCCTTATGAGTAGCTAGGATGACAGATGTGTGCCGCTGGCACTGGGCCCTTTTCTTTTTTTCTAAGTACACTTTGTGATGCTCATACAATGACAAAATTGTCTCGGGGCACCTTTCTCAGGAGACATTTCTCAGAAGATATGCTTCTGTTCAATGATGCATGACTGTATACTTATGCATGACTGTATACTTAAAAAAAAGAGGACTAGGAAGGTGGCTCAGTGGTAGAGTGCTTGCCTTACATGCATGAGGCCTTGGGTTAGATTCCTCAGCATCACATAAGCAGCAAAAGCCAGAAGTGGTGCCTTGGCTCAAGTGGTAGAATGCTAGCCTTGAGCTGAAGAGCTGAGGGACAGCACCCAGGCCTAGAGTTCAGGCCCATGACCAGACCCCCCCCCAAAAAAAAAAAAAGAAAGAAAGAAAAGAAAAGAAATGTCCATACCAAAGTATGTCCAGCAATATCATGGAGATATCATAGCATAGAAGTGCACACAACCTGTGTGTCCATCCATTTGGATGACTAAATAAAGAAGATGTGATATATAAAATGGATTATTAGTTGGCCATTAAAAAGGAGGTATTACTCATACAGTCTACAACATCAGACCACTTTGTGCAGAAACCAGACATAGAAGACTATACATTTTTACAGACACATTTATATGAAATGCCTAGAATAGCAAAGTTCTTAGAAAGAGGAAATCATTTTATGGTTACATAGGGCTGTGAAGAATGGGGGATTAGGTGATAATTATAGTGAATGGTAGAGAGTTTCTTTTTTACTCTGAATGCCTTAATTTAATTTGAAATTGATTTTTGTGATGACTGTACAACGTTGTGATTAGAGTCAACCATACTGAGTTTAAATTATACCATGTGGATTATATATATATCCAAAGAGCTGTTAGGGGAAAAATGTTTAACAAAAGAGTCTTGGATTAATCTCGATGGGGGTTACAGGCAGAGGGAGAAGGCCATATCACAGTCTTTTTTCCCTTCTCCAAACACAAGTATAGAATTCTGCTGGGCGCTGGTGGCTCACACGTGTAATTCTAGCTACTCAGGAGGTGATCTGAGGAACGCGGTTCAAAGCCAGCTTGGGCAGGAAAGTCTGTGAGACTCTTAATTCCAATTAACTACCAGAAAACTAAAAGTGGCGCTGTGGCTCAAAGTGGTGAGCCACTTGAGCAGAAAAGCTCAGGGACAGTGCCTAGGTGCTGAGTTCAAGCCCCATGACTGACAAAAAGAAAGAAAGAAAGAAAGAAAGGAAGGAAGGAAGGAAGGAAGAGAAAGAAAGAAAAAGAAAGGAAGGAAGGAAGGAAGGAAGAAAGGAAGGAAGGGAAGGAAGGAAGGAAATACAGAATTTATTTCCCCAAGAAATATGCAGGTTTCATGTAGACATTTCAAAATCCACACACCTGCTTTGTGTTCTTCCTCTCACTATCTCTGATCTACCATTTTCTACCAACTATGATGTTACAAAGCTAATTCTCGTTAGTAACAAGTAGATCCAAAAGACAGCTTTCACTAGAGATGTCCGTTGCTGGCAATGCCCTCCGCCTATAGCACATTTCACCCTCTATTTTATTCATCGTATGGCCTGGCTTCAGCAGCCTGCCTTTGCCCTTAGCATGAAGAAGCTTCTAGCAAATAGTTAGCCTATCATGGAGGGCGAGTCTGCCAGGATACTGCTGAACCTTGCAGCCTAGAATAGCTCTTTCTGTGCTGCAGCTGTCCCATCCAGGATGCCGTCCTCAAGATTTATTTCTTGCCAGTGTTCGTCTGCATTTCAGGACACACGTGAGATCATTTATCATCAGTGTGCTCATACCACTGTCACATCTCCAGAGCCTGTGGGGAGAGCCAGGGCCCCACAGCCGAATGGAAAATGTGGAACATGGAAGACGGGGACAGAATGCATGTGGGTTTCAGGGGGTGGGGGAGGAAGGAAAGGGGTGCCAGTGTATCTACTGTGATTAATCAAAGCAACAAAAAGTAACTACCATAACATGTAGAAGTGTGATCAGGACAGACCAGGTTTCTGCTGTGAGTGAACCCAAGAGAACCAGGGAGTCACCAAGGTCCGTATGAAACCTTTCTAAGAATAGGGCACGGTGGCTCATGTAATCCTAGTTACTGAGGAGGCTGAGATTTGAGGATCAGGGGTTGAATCCAGCCTGGGCAGGAAAGTCTGTGAGACTCCTATCTCTGGTTTATGACCAGAAAACCAGAAGTGGAGCTGTGGCTCAAAGTGGTAGAACACTAGCCTTGAGCGAAAGAGCTCAGGGACAGTGCCCAGGCCCTGAGTTCAAGCCCCACAGAGGACAATAAACCAAACAAATAAACACATAAATAAAATAAAACCTTTCCAAGTTCTCAGCACACCAGAAGACAGCTCCCAGTTTTGTCTGCAGGTAGAAAAATCTACATAATTGGTAGAACAGCTATCATATTCCTCTACAGGAAGTCCAGTTTTCAGCATCCTAGAAAATAGATTGTCCCAGAGCATACACGGGCTGACATCTACTTGGGAGCTGGCCTCTGCAGGACCCCAGTGGCAGTGATATTCAGGTTATGGAAATCACAGTATACAAACCCAAGGTCGATCCCATAGCCTGATTTCTCCTGTTCCCATATTTAAGCTTCTTGGAGTGTGTTCATTTCTCTAAGCTCTCAACTCACCCTTTGCCAAATTCCAGTCTGCTTTTAATTTCACATCTCTAAACAGATGAGCAAGTCTAATGTTTCCTATCACCTGATCCAACAACTTAGTATCCTGACCTAAGTTACAGTGGCTAAAAGTGAGACATTGGTGCCAGACAAATGAGGCTGAATTAAAAAGAAGTCTGTACATATGTTTAAAAGCAAACAAGCAAACAAAGAAACAACTGTGATTAAAATCTTGAGCTTGGAAAAGTTTTGTCATTGTCAAAGAATGATGCTGGGAATAATCAAAGTTAAGGACTAGAATGACTCCTATAGTGCTGGACTAGTGGGAAGGCTATCATAATCATGTTTGCTTTAATATGTCTCTTGATATACCTAGATTTAATGCAGCAAATTAGATATAGAAATAAATCTGTATTTCTTTCTTTCTGGGATTTGTTTGTTGAAAGGATCTGGAAATCAGAGGCATTCTAGTACTAACACACACATTTCATATTGTAATACCTTTCTTTTCTTTTTTTTTGTTGGTTGTGGGGCCTGAACTCAGCTGTCCCTCTGCTCTTCAGCTCAAGGCTAGCACTCTACCACTTGAGCCACAGCGCCACTTCCGGCTTTTTCTGCTTATGTGGTGCTGAGGAATCGAACCCAGGGCCTCATGTATGTATGGCAAGCACTCAACCACTGAGCCACCTTCCCAGCCCAATACTTTTCTTTTCTTTTTGTTTTTGTCAGCTATGGGGCTTGAACTCAGGGTCTGGGTACTGTCCCTGAGCCTCTTTGTACTCAAGGTTAGCACTACCACTTGAGCCATAGTGTTACTCCCAGTTTTTGAGTGATTATTTGGAGATAAGAGTCTCACGGGAATTTTTCTGCCCTGGGGCCAGCTTTGAACCACAGTCCTCAGATATCAGCCTCATGAGTAACTAGAATTACAGGCATAAGCCACTGGCTCCTGGCTGTAATACCTTCCTGAGGTCAAGAAAAAAACAAAAACACAAAAAACATGACAAAGGTCCTTGGGATAATGTTTGACTTTAGCACTAAGACAGAGAAAATGAGGAAACAGGATATATCTGAAACATTTCACTTTGTGAGAGAGTGAATTATATCTATCTGGACTATAAAAAAATTAGCTCATACTAATGCAAATAAATAATTGAATAATCAAGTGAACAAATGGGAGACAGATCCCAGGAACAAATGCCTGCAACTATGGATAGGTCATCTTCTACAATAGTGTCAGCATGTCAAGCCGAGAAAAGAGTCTCTTTTTTTTGCATATATATATATATATATATATATATATATATATATATATATATACACATATATACAAAAGAATGAAACCAGACTCTTACTTTATACCATAAAAGAAAATCAATCCAAAACGGCTTAAATCTTTAACAATAAAGCCTGAAACTAAGAAATTACTAGCATAAAACAAAGGGTAAAAATCTCCAAAGCACAGATGTGACATTATAAACATACTGTTGTCTGAGTAGTTAAGACAAAACTGATGAGTGAATATATAATAAAGTCAAAAGCTTCAGCACACAGAGAGAAAAAGAAAAGAAAAAGCACCCTATGCATGGGAGAAAATGAAATGCAAACAAGTGGTTCATAGCTAGTTTTATAAGTAACTATTGCAATTTAGTATAAAAACAAGTCAAAACCATTAATATTAAAACAAATAATATTTTTTTAAAAAAACAAGTTAAAAGCAAATGCCAAGAGTACTAGAATAGATGTTTCTCCAAAGTAAACATAGCAAAGGCCAACAGGTATTTGACAAGATTCTCAACATAATGAATCATCTATGACACAAACCGATACCACAATGAAATACCACCGCATACATCATAGAATGCCTATCATCAATAAAACAACAGATAGATGCTGACGATAATATACATAAGTGGAACTCTTCATATGCTAGTGGCAAGAATGGAAAATGAGTCAGCAGCGGTATGAAGGGTCCTAAGAAATCAAAAATAGAAGTATTGCCGTAAGATCCAATGCCTCCACATGATGTATTCAAGAGAATACATACATTTGGTAGAATAGTATTTAGTGGAATATTATAAAGGTCTTTAAAAAATTGTCTAGGTGCCTGTGACTCATACCTGTAATCCTACCTATTCAGGAAGCCATGAGGCCTGAGGGTCGTAGTTCAAATCCAGCCCAGGCAGGACAGTCTGAGAGACTCTATTTCCAATCAACTTCCCAAAAGCTGGAAGTGGAGCTCTGACAACTCCAACTTTGAGGGGAAAAAAAGTAAAAGACAGCACTGAGGGCCTGAGTTCAAGCTCCAGTAGCAGTGTAAAAAAGAAAGAAATAAGAAGAAAATTGGAGGACATGATGTTAATGAAATGAGCCAATCATAGAACAAATACAGCATGATTGTACCCATAAGACATATTGAAATTGGCACACCTATAGAAGCAGGTAGTAGAATGGTAGTTGATGGAGATGTTGGGGTTGGGGGTAGAGGAAATGGGGGGTGTTGTTAATCAGTTAAGTTGTTATATGCAAGATGCGTAAGTTCTGCAGGTCTGTTTTATAGTACCATTCTTCTAAATTATAATATTATGTTGTGCACTTAGTATTTGCCCAAAACTAAATCTTATGTCAATGCCCTTACCATGAATAACATAAATAAATAACTAAATAACTAAATAAATAGGAATGAATATTTTTTAAATAAGAACACCACCGAAGGAATATAAAAGGAATAAATGAAGCGGAAAATCACCATGACAACATCATAATAGTAATTACTGCAGACAAGATCCACTGATGAATGCTGAAATTAGTTGGTGAAACATTAAGAATAAACATGAAATTTGCAAGACTCAAAACATCTCCCCCTTGAATACTAATTATTGTGGTGTTTTTAACATATGTCTGCTAAATAACTTGTTCCTCTAGGAGATGAAGTTGAATTCCTCTCTCTTCTCTGGCATGAGCTGCGTTTAATGAATTGCTTCTAAAACACAGAGGAAGGGGGATTAAAACAAAACAAAACAAAAACAAAAACACAACCAACTCAGTAACTCCACAAAGCAGAAATCGGTACTTTAACCAAGCGATCAGTGTTCACATCACCAGTGAAAATCAGGTTGACATCTTGCATTCCCCATAGAACGAGAAGGCCACTTCATCCCACATCCTTCCTTCAAAACATCTGCATTTTACACTTCTGGTTTCAGCTCTGACATGTTAGTGACAGCTAGAAATTTGTCACACTTGTTTTTGCAATAAGGAAAAAAAAATGAACAATCTGAAAACTAATAACTCTTCTTGGATCCACCAGAGAATTGAGGTTATAGTTCAAATCTACACCTCAAATATGAAGAGACAAGCACACTGAAGAGACACAGCAACCAAGATCTTACTGTCTGCCATGGTAGACTGTGGAGCCATAGACCAGTAGAAATGCCTAATGAAAGTTCTAATTGCTGAACTAGAAAGTGAAGTTGCAGGAGAGTATAGGCATCAGGCACCAGGGATGCACAAAGGCCTTGTCATGCTCATAGACCCATTTCCCAGACATCATTTGTGCATGCGCACACGCGCGTGCACACACACACACACACACACACACACATCTCTGCTGGAAGCCATCTTGGAACTTTTTTTTTGTCAGTCATGGGGCTTGAACTCAGGGTGTGGGTGCTGTCCTTGAGCTCTTTCACTCAAGGCTAGCACTCCACCACTTTGAGCCATACCTCCACTTCTGGTTTTCTAATGGTTCTTTGGAGATAAAAGTTTCACGGACTTTACAGCCAGGGCTGCCTTTGAACTGTGATCCTTAGATCTCAACCTCCTGAGTAGCTGGGTTTCAGGCGTGAGCCACAGGTGGCTGCCTAACTTAGCACTTTTATTTGTAGCCCTGCATGCTCACTCAAGAGGGCAGTTCAACAGGAAAGGAAAGTTAGCTAGAAATGTACCCCACCAGTAAAGACAGAAGGAGATGATCACGGGACTCCTTTGGGGAACAGTGGTGTAAGTGGGGAAAGGGCAGTGTATGTGTGGAAAAAACATGACCCAAGTACATTATACAAGCATGTGCAAAGGTCATAATAAAACCTCTACAGAATTTTGTAAGGAAGTTAAAAATGGAGTCTGGGTTTATGTATGTGTGTATGTGGGGGATAATGAGTAATAGAGGAAATTAAATAAGATCCAAGAATATCACTTGAATGTATGGAAATTTGACGATGAAATTTCTTACTTTGTACAACTGACGTGCACAAAGAAAAATCAATGGATTCCCCACAAAACAAAACCTTTATCCTAAAACATCAATAGTGTCTGTGTTCAAAGGTAAGTTATCCACCTAAAATAACTTTCCATAGCAATTAGATATTTGTTCTGTAATCTTTACACTGACTCAGAAGACAAGTAAATCTTAAAGCATTTAAGAAGAATTAAATCATATCAAGTAGTTTTTCTGCAACAGCGGTATAAAAGTAGAAATTGACAACAAGATGAACTTCAGAAAATTCATAGACACATGAAAATTAAGCATAATTTCTGAGTAACAAATAGAAAATTAGAAATAAATTAGATTAGAAATTAGAAATAAATAAGAAATTAGAAATAAATTAAAATTTTTCTCCACACAAATGAAAATGGAAAAACAATATACCCAAATTTAGTGAACACAGCAAAAGAAATTCTCAGTAATAAGTGTTATAATCAAATTTTCCCCAATAAATGACTTAATATTGCATCT